>NW_017732307.1:258828-264999 GCF_001890085.2 Hipposideros armiger | reverse complement strand
CCTAAGACCATCGGAAAACACATATTTTCGATGGTCTTAGGAACCGAGACACCACTCCTCTATCCGTCTCCAGGCCCACATGCAGATATGCCCACATATGAGTACCCGGCGACCCCTGTGAAAGCATCATTCGACCCCCAAAGGGGTCGCGACCCACAGGTTGAGAACCGCTGTACAAGAGTCATTCACATCTATGTCATTGCTATGTCATTTGACAGCTGACAGTTCTAGCCTCATTCTAAAAAAAAAATTGAGCAATTAGGCTGAGTTTTGGGGATTTTACAAGTTGAAAATGGAAGATCAAACTGTGCATTTTTGCCATATTTTACTGTTTTACTTCCATAAAGGGAAGAATGCGTGTCAAACTTGTGAAAAGTTGCATAAAGTTTACGGTGACAATGCTCTACAAGAATGTCAGTGCTAACGATGGTTCACAGAATTCCATGCTGGTGATTTTGATCTCAACAATGCTCCTCGATCAGGGAGGCCCACCAAGGTTGATGACAACAAAATAAAGGCATTGATCAAGTCAAACCCACGTTACACGACACGAGAGATTGCAGTAACATTGAACAACCATCACTGAAGTATTCATGACCACCTGAAGAAGCTGGGATATGTAAGCAAGCTCGATATTAGGGTTCCACATGAACTCAAAGAAGTTCATTTGATGGCGTGTATAAACATCTGTGATATGCTCATTAAACGTGAAGAAAACGATCTTTTTTTGAAGCGACTGATAACTGGTAATAAGTGGATTGTTTACAACAATGTGGTGGGCAAATGGTCTTGGTCCCGACGTGATGATTCTCTTCAAATGACATTGAAAGCAGACATTCATCTGAGGAAGGTCATGCTGTCAGTGTGGTGGGATTTTAAAGGTGTCGTGTTTTTCAAGCTCTTACCAAGGAACCAAACAATCAATTCGAATGTGTACTGTCAGCAATAGGACAGTTTGAATGAATCCATCATCCAGAAACGTCCAGAACTTGTTAATTGTAAAGGAGTTGTGTTCCAGCACTACAATGCGAGACCACACACAAGTTTGATCACCCGTCAAAAATTATTCGAGCTTGGATGGGATGTGTTGCCACACCCACCATACTCGTCTGACCTTGCGCCGTCAGATTTCCACTTGTTTCGCTCTCTTCAAAACTCCTTGCGTGGTATAATGTTCAATTCAGATGAGGCTGTAAATCAGCACCTTGTTCAATTTTTTGCAAATAAAGACAGGTCCTTCTATGAACGAGGAACTATGAAGCTCACTGAAAGATGTCAAAAAGTTATCGAACAAAATGGGCAATATATCATTGATTGATCTTTGTTCTTTATATAAATAAATTACCTTTGAAAAACATAGACAAAATTCGTCATGACTTTTTCGACAACCCGATATTTTCATGACCTCATTTTTAACTTGCTACATTATAGCTGCAGGATATTGATTGTATGTATTATGTTTATGACATTGATTTCTCTAATTAGTTACTGATGGGCAGAAATCTCAAATTCCTTTTAATATTAGATCTCCAGTGAAGCAGGAATGGTGAGACACTTATCATATCATCTGCTTGGAAAGACATGAAGCAATGCTTGTTAGCTGTATTTTGGTAACTTCAAGGTAAAGTGCAAACCACTCTGCAGGTCTCTCAAAAAGCTAGCCAACTGATTTAATTTTTACCTTGCTGCAAAGCTGCTTTTTAAGTCAGATAATCTACTTACTTGCTAAAATTAACTCTCTGTGGTTGTTCAGATGCTCTTTCAGATAGCAATAAAGAGGCAGGGGACCAAGTGTTCCTTGACAAATGTCTGTTATTGATATAAGACTACCTCCAGTATAAATTACTGCAGCACACAACTACAGAAATTCACAAAGCAATTGACGCTTATTGAACAGCTTCTGTGTGCTAAGGGCATTTTGGAGAACTTGGCACATTCTGAGGGGGTTCTGGAATTCTCAGTTTGCAGATAATGAAAGTAAGACTCAACTAAATTATGGGATATGTCCAAGATCACAAAACTAATAAGGTCGCAATCCAGCATTTGAATCAGATCTGTGAAAGGTACAATGATCAAAACACTAAAAATAACTGACCAGGGCCTCCTCTTGCATAATCACTTTCAATCAATTCTCATGGAAGTGAGCAAAGAAAGAAAATAATGAATTAGTTTGCTAGCCCATGATCCAACTGTCAAAGGATTGGTGTCTTCTGAGGGCTGTGAGGGAGGGGTCTCCCCTGGCTTCCCTCTGCAGCTTTTGTAGACGGCTGTCCTCCTTGTGTGCTCAGGCCATGTACTCTCTGTACTTATCTGTGTCCCATTCTTCCCTACCACCTTGTTCTTTTCCCATTATTATCTATTAAAAATCAATCAATAAATACAAAACAGCATATGAAAAATGCTCTGGCGATGGTAAGTTCAGAAATGACATAATACTTTGTCCCACTAAACTATAACAACGGCTGGCGAGTCTGATCTATTCTAAGTGACGGAAGCTAGAATAGTTGGGGTTTGTTCCACAAGCACTTGGGTTAGTCTTTCAGAACCAACAGTTTATTGGTTCCCTATGGTTCTCCACTGAATTGGACATGAAATATGGCTGTAAACTGTTATTAAAGAGGATATAGAAAAAAATGGAGTTTTGCATTAAGATCTGATTGAAACTCTTTCAAATTGGTGCTGGTTTTGCTTTCTTTCTTTCTTTTTTTTTCTTTTTTTATTTTTTCTAAAGATTTTTATTGGGGAATTGGGGGAGGGAAATAGCACTGGGGAATCAGGGAAGGGGNTCTCTCTCTCTCTCTCTCTCTCTCTCTCTCTCTCTCTCTCTCTCTCTCTCTCTCTCTCTCTCTCTCTCTCTTTCTGTGAGGAACCTTTCTAAAATGTCAATGAAGTAATGTCTGACTGCAAGTCAGGCCCAGTTGGGGTTCATAGTAATGGCTAATACTGAGTGCTTATTATTCATCAGTCACTGCCTTGAGTGCTATATATTTGTTAATTCATTTAATCCTCAAGATAATTCTGTGAAGTGAGTATTATTATTCTCTCCATTTTACACATGAAGAAACAGTGGCACAGAAAAACTAAGTAACTATATTATGATCACAGTTACTCTCTATACGAACTAAAGTCAACACAATTCCCTATTCGTGTGTTAAACAATGCTGGAAGCAAGCATAATTTCCAACCCTTATTTTTAACAATTCTACAAACATACTCTAAGAAAACCTGGTTCCTGGACTGTAATCCATCTAAACTAGCTTACATATATGCAACTTACTTGCTTTTCAACACTTGATCCAAGATTCTTGCCTCATTCTTGTGACAAATCCAAGGCTATGATATCATAAATTCTGCACAATTGCCTGCCTTAAATGCAAGCTCTGACTTAAATCACCCCACCTTTCCCCCAAAACCCATGACTAGCTTCCCCTGATCATTACCTACTGAGACATTAAGACTCTGTCAAGGTGGCTGGTTTTCCACTTACTGAAGTAACTTCAGAAACGTTGTTTTGCTTGGTCAACAGGTTTTTTCAAGAATATATTTGAAAAGTTGTTAACTGACATCAAAAATGAGGAATTAGAAGATTGTATTTTGTTATAAATACAATAAATAACTTTCTCATCTAACCAAAAATATCAAGGGAAATTGATATAAAACTTCACTAAGTACTTAAAGAATTTTTGACATTTCCTTAAAATAAAATTAAAAAAATAAAAAACTAAAGTATGTACACATGTGTGATTCTCTAACCATCAATCTTTACAAAAGTTCTCTACAAATAAAAAGGAGTCTCTGAGTGGTTCCCCCAATTCATATCAAACATAAGCTGTGGGATTTAACAGGGTTACATTAATTAAAAATACACACTTGTCTGTATATTATAAACATCTTCAATGTAAGAAAATATTTTTATTCTGAAATTGTACTCAATTAGGAGACCAATAAGAATGAAGAATGCAACATTGAAAACAGGTATCAAAAACAAAACAAAACAAAAAGCAAAACCTAGTTATCTGAGAATGATGTAGCCAGGAAGGAGTTCTTCCTAATAAAGGAAATGTCACATAGTGAATATTTTGGGTGTGAACATGCAATGCACAAGGAGGTCTTGTTTCTTTGGAAATAGCTGTAAATATATTCATCTGAGTAAAACAATCATCTGTGTCTAGTCATGCATGCTCTCTGCTCCCGTGGCTGTCACGGCTGTCGATCTGGAGTGGAGAGGTAATGGCCTCATGATTCAAGGAAACTGCTGAAGTGTGTACTCAAGCTTCAGTTGGAGAGATGGGTTCATTTATCATCATAATAAGCTATTACCATCGAGAGGTCACAACTCATTGAAGAGACAGTCAGTCTAATTGGCTGAATTCCGTTAGCTTTTGACGTGCCTCAAGGAGATAAGCACTCCTTTGCAGGTAATTTTCAATCACCCAACAAACTACCTGTTTAATAATTCATCACATTTAAGATTGGGTTCTTATCACATAGCTCCTTTTTCCATGTGGCAAATGTCGGATTTTAACCATTTGGATTCTCAGACCCAGGTAATAGAGGGAGAGCTTCAGAAAAAGTAAGAAAACATTTGCTTTGACTCAAATACTAACTGCTGTTGGAAGTGGTGAGAAAACCTCAGGATATAAAATTAAGCTTTCTACTTCCCCAACAGGCCCTGTTGACAATTTCTGAAGGAAAGATAAGAGTGCTATTTTAATTTTTGTGATTAAATAAGCATGCCAACCAATTTTTAGTTTATAGGATCAGAGCATTTAATACTTATTAAGTGATGGCATCAAAGCAACAACTTTTACAACAAAGTCCAGATAGAAAATTAATATTTTGTAATAGATTAAAATAAAAATAAAGGATGTTCTAGTTAAAATATCTTATTTACAACTTTGACAATATTCTGTTCTTGAATGGAGCACTAGACAGTATCTAAGGAAAACTAACCTCAGTTCAAATGTTAGCTGTAACTCGAAATAGCTAAATAACCTTATAACTACTCATATATATTGTATTTCCCCACTATTTTTTACACAAGCGTTGGTCACATATACACTATTCTGCTCCTACATTTAATTATTATACTTAACCATGTACCTTGGATCACTCCATTTTAGTACACAAAGAACTTTTATCCTTATTTATTAATAGCTTCATAGTGTTAGATTGCATGTAGTTACCAAAACTCATTTAATCAATATCTCAATGATATTTTTGTGGATATATGGACATTTATGAATGAATAACTTCTCACATGTTTATATATACCTGTAGGATAAATTCCCAGGAGAGAAATATGCAAGCATGTGTGTATTTGTAACCTTGGTGGAGATTTGTAAAGTGGTTTTCTTGGATTGCATCAATGTATAGCCCTAATACCAATATATAAGGATCTCTGTCATTTTAAAGTCTCAGTAATAGTGTGCTATCCATTTTGCTGTCTTTCCTAAGATAGATGACAAATTATTCCTTATTGTCGTTACCATATTATGAGTCAGGTTGAACATCGTTTCAAAGATTGAAGAGCCATTTATATTTTTTATGAACTATTCATTCATATCTGTTGCCCAGGTTTCTTTTGGACTGTTGGCGCCTTTCTATGATCAATTTTTATAACCTCTTTAGATATTAGAGATTAACTTTTTATTCACTACAATTATGACAATGAAAATTATGGGATTTTTAAAAGAATTGATATTTTATTATTTGTATTAGTTTTCTAGGGCTGCCATAACAAAATACCCAAAAAAGAGTGCCTTAAACAACAGAAATCCATTGTCTCACAGTTCTAGAGGCTACAGGTCTGAAACCAAAGTGTAGGCAGGTTTGGTTACTTCTGAGGGCTCTGAGAAAAGGATCTGTTTTAGGTCTCTCCTCGGCTGTTGATGGCTATCTTCATGTTCACATGCATTTCCCCTGTGTAAGTGCCTGTCTCCAAATTTTCCCTTTTCATAAGGACACCAGCCATATTGGGTTGGGATCTATTGGGTTGTTGGAAAAGTCATGATGCATGTTTGCAACAGATGGCACTAGCTCATTTTTAGAAGTACTAGAGCAGCAGTTGTCAACCTTTCACAGGGGTCACCTAAGACCATCGGAAAACACATATTTTCGATGGTCTTAGGAACCGAGACACCACTCCTCTATCCGTCTCCAGGCCCACAT
>NW_017732307.1:210591-255918 GCF_001890085.2 Hipposideros armiger | reverse complement strand
CCTTTTGTTCTTCAGTCTAGTTGTGGAGGACGTTGCTTCACTGGCCCATGTTGGTATTATCATTGTGCTCTTCTCAGGTGAGGCAGATCGGTCGCTGGCCTCTGGATGGCCGCTCACTGCGGCTCACGGCAGCTCACACCGGCTGCCAGCCACTCACGCTGGCTGCTGGCTACACACGGTAGCCCATGGCAACCCACTGCCACAGGGGCTGCAGCCTACGCTGTCGCCGGCGACTCATAGCAGCCCAGCTCCAGGTTGAGCTGTTGTTCAGCATCTTACCTGTAGAGGGCAGTGTTACTGGCCCTCATATGTGGGATCCGAACCAGGGTCCTGCTGCTCAGAGCTGGCATCCCAAGCCCACTCTTAAATATCGCGCCACTCGGCCGCCCGCTTTCTTTATTTTTAAGACAAGGAGTAGAGGTGCAAAAGGAAGGCTTTTTTAATGCACTTGTTATGGCATACTCTTCTTTTTTACAATTTCAAAGAATAAGTGATACAAAAAAGGTACCTGAAATCCCATGTTAAGTTTTGTTATTCTGTCAATAAGCCTAGAACTAAAGAGATGACTAGCCTGAAGTTCTCTGTTAGGTGGTAATCAGTGGAAAAAACATTATTATTTACCTGCTTTGATACTTTTAGTTCATTTTTATAGGAATAAATTTCTACCTGGTATCATATTTCTTTAACTGAAGTACCTGTCTACATTTCTTCTACTGTAGATGTGTTAATGAAAAAAATATGTCTGCTTTTATTTCTCTAAAAAATACTCTGTTTTGCTTTCATTTTTCAAAGATATTTTGGCTTGGTGAAGAATTCTAGATTGATAGTTTTTGTTTGTTTGTTTGTTGTTATTTCCTTTCCCCCCAACGCTTTAAAACATCTCTGTACTGTCTGGCTTGTATTGTATCTGACAAGAACCTTCTATCTTTCTTATCTTTGTTTTTCTGTACATGCTGCATCTTTTTTTGTCTGGCTGCATTTAGGATTTTTCTCTTTATCATTACCGCTTCTTCCTTCTTTCCTTCCTTCCTTTTCTTTTCTTTTCTTTTTTAAATAATTTGATTCTGACGTACCTTGGCATGATTTTTTGCATCACTTTGGCATCTGTTTTTATTGATTTATTTGTCTCCTGGTTATGGTTCTTATGCCCCTGTTTGTTTATAGGCCTGGTAATTTTTGATCTGATGCCCAACATGATGTATTTTACATTGCTGGGTGCTGGATTTTGTTGTAATTAATTACAATTGAACTTTGCTCAGACATGCAGCTAATTTACTTAGAATAAGTTGGTTTCTTTTAAGGCTTGCTTTTAAAATTTGTCTGGGTGAATCTAGAGCAGCCTGTAGTTAGGGGCTAATTTAGCAACTCTATCAAGACAATACTTGCTGAGCACTTTACCTGATATCCTTTCCGTTATAAAGATTTTACACTTTATAATGGTGGGAAAATGAACTGTTACCAGCTCTGTGTTAGCTCCAGGAATTGTTTCTCTTACTACTTTTTAGTAGTTTTACCAGCCTTAAGTCCTTTTCTCCAATCCAATTCAACAGTCAGTCAGGCTGGAGGTTTCCTTTACACCTTTACAGATTTCAATATCTCTCTCTCTCTTTCTCTCTCTCACTCTCTCTCCATCTCTCTCTTATTTAGTGTTATTTCACACAGATTCTAGCTTCCTTGCCTCCCTGAGCTCCAATCTTTGTCTTTCAGACCATGCTGTTTGGGTTTTCCTCCAATGCACTTTACCTCGGGAACTGCACCCAGGCAAAAATCTGGGGCAACTGTAGCCTCACCTCATTTGTTTATCTTTCTTCAGGTATCACAGTCCTACACTATCTGTTGTCCAGTGTGTAAATCCTGTTGTTTCACATGTTTTTCCTCAAGCTTTCTTGTTATTTAAGACAGGCAGGTAAATCTGAACCCCATTATTGAATCACAGCCAGAAGCAAAAATTCCAATACTGTGTTTGAAAAGCTTTTTTTAGTATGACTTTTGAAATTGTAGTCTTTGTTTCAACTAGGATTTTATTTTTAATATATAATGTAAAGTAGGGATGCAGAAAGTATTTTTTTCTCTTTGAATAATCAGTGATACCACAACCTTTTGTTATATAGTCTATCTGATTGTCATTGATCTGCAATATCCACCTTATTAAAAGTCAAGTATTCATAAATATATATGTGTTTGTGTGTGTGTATATATATATATATATATATACACACATATATATGATCTATCTGAGCTATTTTATCAGTTTCATTGATATTTTTATCTATTTCCAAACCAATAGTGCTTTGACTTAATCATTATATATTTTTAAAAAATAAGTCCTAAGTTTTCATACCAGCTAAGTTTTCATTAAAACCCCATCTCTGGCTTTCTTTTAGGAATTCCTTTGATTTTTCTTAGCCCGTTGCTTTTCCATATAGATTTAATCTTTGGTACTTTTAATATTTATTGCTGTTATAAAAGACTTCTTCTTAAAGTGTCTTTTAACTGATTTTTAACAATTGACTTTTATATATTAATTTGTATACAGTTCTCTTCTTGATTCACTTATTAATAATTTATCTTTTGAGTTCACAAAGCAGATAACCACATCATTTACAAATTACAGTTTTACTTCTTCCTTTCCAATCTCTATATCATTTATTTATTTTTTTATCTTACTGCACTATCTAGGTCTTTTAGTTCAATATTAAATAAAAGTAGTCAGTAAAAATTGTCTCATGGTTGTGATCTTAAAAAACTCTTTAAACACTTTATATTAAATCAAATATTTGCTATTTATTTTTGTGTAGATACATTTCATCAGTTAAAGAATTGTCTTTCAACCCAGGTTTGCAAATTTTTTTAAACATCATGAATCATTATTTAATTTTACCTATATCTTTTTCTCTGTAATTATTGATATACTTGTTTTTTATTTGTTGTCTCTTTCTTCTAATTAGTCAATATGGACAATTACTTAAACTGATTTTCAGATAATAAACCATCCTTGAGCTCCTATAAGAAAAGCATCTTGGCCAATTACGTTTTACCATTTTTATACACTGTGGGTTCAGATTGTTAATTCTATTTTTAGAATGTTTGCATCTATTTTCATGAGGGAGTTTGGAGGGTTGAATATTTTATGACATGTTTTGTGCAGAATCTGTATAACTATTATCTTCCTTGATCTGACCAGTAAACGCCTACCAATGCGGCCCTAAATTATGTTAGTTTTGTTGACAATGGCATCACAAAGCCAACTCAGAGTGAAAGTACTATTAAGTAAACTCCTTAATTTTTCCTATCAAATTGTTCTTAAACTGAATGTTCCCATTTAGTACTCAGTCGATCAATTGTAAAACTGATTTTTATCCCTATTATACTTCATTATAAGACATTATAAACAGAAGAATGCATCTGAATATTAAAATGCTCTTATATAAATTTTATTAGGCAAAATATCAATATAATATTGTTAGAAGGATAGGTAAGATCGGGAGATTTTTATGTGTGACCTTGAGTCCTCATAGGTGGGCTAACTTTGCATAGTAGATGTTACCATAACTATGAACAATAAATGATTTCTTGGTGTTTTGTTAATAAATACATTTTCTAATTTACCCCTAACAACACATTTGATTTATTTTAGGCAACAGAGTGTTTTCTTGGTACTACTCCATTACCAAATCATTCTTGATGAGATCTGATTTGTGGAATAACAATTCAATCACAGTTAATTTATCCTATTTACTTTTAGGACCATGCTATTCTCTCCACTTGTAGAGAACCTCTTCTTAATTAATCCAATTAACCAAGACTTAAATTGTAAGAAGTTAAAGATGGGGAGAGAGTTTGACCTTTACTTTTGAATAATTTTGAGGAATGTGGAGCAAAGAAGTCACAAATACAAATTATATTGCTAAAATGAGAGTGGATCATGCTTGTAGTGAGTTTTCATTGTTTAAACCAAGATTGAAATCAAATTCTAACTTTCACATAAATCCCAATATAAGAGTCACTCCTGAGTAAACTCCAACAATTTTTTGTTATTGCTAAGTGTGTAGCATTAATCACAAAATATTTTTTAAGCTCCTTTTATGTGACAAGAACTATCCTGTTCTGTAAAGCTCAAATATCAGTCTTCTTCAAATCCACAGCTTTAATTTGGGGTTTGGAGAAATAGAATGGAAAGTCAAGCAAGCACAACAAAGAAGTTCCAAAGATTACTTTTAGAAGCCAGATGCTATTTTGTCAGCAAACGCATAATGTGCATCTTAAGCTAGGCTATAGGTAGACTTGGCAACTACATGAAACAATTTAAAAGCTTTTTAAAACTAGAAACAGAAAAAAAATAGCATAATGTTGTAGAAAATAAACATTGTTTTGTAAAGAAAAATCACATAAGATTAATTTAATAATGCTCAGAGACAGAATTTCAAGCCTTAATGGTAATGAGGGAACAGCAGACAGTCCAAGCTCAATTCTCTGGGAACTTTACAGACGCAAAGAGAATTGCTTTTGGAAGCTGGACTATTTCAGACCACTAGGGTAACCTTAAGTAAATGACTATTTCAATGTTCCAATAGAACTTAGTTTACTAAAGCAGTAAATTATTCCAACTCTGAAATACCCAAACTGTTTCTAAATAGCTGTATCCTGTAGCAAAACAGCAGGACTCTGTTCTCAAGCGCTTTCCATTCCTGCCTAGTTCCATGCTTAAACAAATGCTCTAAAACCAAGCATTAACATTCGCCAAACATTTTGAAAATGAAATGATGCCTAGTATAGCCCTATGGGTGCCTGACTTCATTCTCCTTGACTGTCTCGAATGAGGGGAGAAAATTAACACTGTTTGTACCAGTTGTCCTAAATATTCACTCACACATGTGAAAAAAAAAATTCAAGATTGCTATTGAAGAATTAACTCATAGTTGAGATTATGGAAAGTCTTTAAATGGGCAGTATAAAAATGTGTTAGGTTTTTCTAGGTCTCATCTACGTAAATACTTATATTCACTGGTGTATTTCTCATTACTCCAAAGAGGACTGCAGTCAATAAAAATGTTTCTTAGGATAAAAAGTATTCCTTTGCTAAATGGCTTATTGTCCTGGAGTTTTATTGCGATCAGGTGGACCTCTATGCTAGCAAACTGTATCCCATGTAAGAGCAGTTTTATTATTTTGGGTTAGGTTCCTAAAAAAAAACGAATAACCTCTGACATCTCCATTATAATAAATATGCACAACAAATCACGTCGCCTTTTTGTTGTAAATAGCCTCATAACCAAGTGACTGACGGAAAATGTTTGAAAATTGGCTATACAAACATTTAGAAAATGCTAATAGCATCTCATAAATATTTTTTTGACTTAGGAATATTTTTTTAAAAAGCAGAGGAGGAATTATGTACCTGCAGCCTCCTGGTCTTGGACGTAAATGAAATTCAATATCTAATCAGATACACTAGTTTTTTGATATACTATTTCTGTCAGAGCCTGGGAAGGGCTCCGATTGAAACGGCAATTACTGGTAAAGAATTCAGCCTCAACTATTTAGAAAAGTAGCTTTATTGAATTTACAAACAAAGCCCTACAATTTTCCATTTCCTTAGCAAGATATTAAATCAACCAAGCTAAGCATGTCATCATGACTATAATTTACGTGATGTGACATGACAGCTAAGATGTACTGTGGTAATTTGTGAGAGCTTGCAGTATTATTGGTAGTATCAAAAATTTATATGGTTCAGTTATTAAGGCAAATTGTTTCATTCATACTGAGCTATCTGACAGTAAACCACCGAGGGCTTCCACATTACATTAAAAAATGTCTTCCATATTCAAACAATTTGCACACCCTGTTACCATTATTTTGTTCATTGAATGGAAATTGAAGCACAGGCAAGCACAGTTTTTTGATGTGAAAATGATCTGTAGGGGAATATGAAGTGCTTCATTGTGGATAGTTATAAGAAACAATTCAGCCAGGAGAAGGGAAGTTATCTTTGGGAACCAACAGCTACAAACAGGATGTCCAAATTCTTTGCTCTGATGCTATTCAATATCACATTTGCTTGCTTTTCTTCTGTCAGTTTGATTTTCAGCCAACAGAAAGAAAACGTACAACCAGAAAAGAAATGATAGAAAATATGGTAAAGAACATTCTATTGTAAGTGATCCTTAAATAAATTTCAGTATAGTAAGACAAATAAGACCTCTGAAATGCATCCAATTTTGACCCATGGCTTTTCTCTGAACTCCTCAAAGCAGAAAAAAAAAATAATTGAGTTTATTTAGTTTTTGATAACGTTCAGCTATAGACATTCAAGTCTTCGGTGTTATTTTATTCTTATTGGGGACACAGGAGTTTCTAAATAGAACTGGATAGAATAACTTCCTGTCATTGTAATGGGCCTTGCAAATAAAACTTTAATTAGGTTTTTATTACAGCTGTAGAACTTTATGCAACATACACTGTCTCTTTTAAAACACATATTCATTGAAATGTATTTTATTCATTTACACATTTTTCATAATCACATTTGAAACCTGTTATAAATAAGAAACTGGCAATGGGTTAAAATTTCTTCAATCTGCTAAAACCACCAGTCTTCCATTCACCAAGTAAGACATGAACTACTAAGTTTTTTTACCTGAATACTCACATGCCGTGGTGAAAGGACCACTAACTATAAATACATTTTTACTTATTTAACCAGTAAAGATTTCTTCAAAAGCAACACTATATTCTTATAGACGAAAACTAGGCTTAAATAGCATCAATTTGCTAAAGGATTTTTCTTTGTGTGATTAGGTAATTTAACCAGCAACTGATAAGCATTAATTTTTACAGAACAAGAAAGAATTAACATTTAAAATTACCAAATTTTGGTCCTACAAATTATTAGGTGGAATAAAACAAAATAAAAGTCAAGGCACCACAGAGACAATTTACAACAGAAGATTAAAAGGCGCTTGTACCTCGGAGGATCTATGTTTGCTTATCTGTGTGTTTTTCTATATGTGCGAGTGGGCTTTAAAACAAACATGTGCTTTCAATCTGGCACTTCTTTTAAGGTAGTTCTCGTTCTGAACTCCAGGAAATATGTTGTTTATGTAAGCTTCACGGCAAGCATTAAATTAGTTATGTAATAAATTTCATTTCCAATTAACATTCATACAAGATAGAAAAGAAGTTGAATAGCAACTTCGAAATGAACTAGAAACAGATGAGCGAAATTGTAGGAAGTATCCCACCACAGAAAGACAACTGTAGAAGAACAGCTGTTTTAAGTAAACACAACAGTGTTTCTTCCAATATCTATCATTTGTTGTGTGAAAATATTTTAGAGACTTCATTAATTTATTCGTTCATTCAAAAAGTTTACGTAGAACATCAGCAATGTAAAGTTGTGCACCAGGGACACCATGGCCCAGGGGACATGGGAAAAATGTCCAACTCAATCTGATTTTATTGGTCCTGGCAATTCGGCACAGCGTACGCGTATATTTGATATGCTTATCATTCCTTAAACAAATACTAAATAAAACCCCTTATCTTTATGGATCTGCTAAAGCAAAGTAGCAAGAAGCAAACGCCATATGGACTTACTTTGTTTCCCAGATACGGGGCTGGGGCGCTCCAGTAATAGTCCTGTGGCAGGGCTCCGCGGGCCTCCACGCTACTGATGCTGATCTGCTGAGGTGGATGGAAGCTGTCCTGCTGGGGAGCCACTCGAATGTGGCCGGAGATGTCAGTCAGATACCAGCCACTCATGTCTAATATCTTAAAGAAAACACACACTCATCGTTACTTAGGGGGAAAAAAAAAAATCTGTCCACTTCTTGTCTCTTTCATATTCCTGTCGTGTCCTTTTTTTTTTTTTACATTAACAAAAACTATACAAGTTTACAAAAATATGAGTGTTGTGAATATCACTAAACTTATCATATGTACTCATTACAGATGCCTATTTATTTTTTCTTGATGGTCCTAGGAGTTTTGGTGGTATGTGCTACATAATAATGTTTTTATTCATCCAATGTTTTTTTTTTAAATTATGATTCCAAGTGCCTCTTTCTTAAAAATAGAAATTCACTCAAAATTATACAATGGTTATGATGCTATAGTAATTATCAATTAGTTGGACTTTAAATTTCATATTTTCAATCCACTAGTAATTTTCTATTGTTTATAGAAACAATTATAAAAGGGGTTACATATGCATTTGTGAATCAGAGGAAAAATAAAAATAAAATATGAAAGTGCCTAAAAAGTGGCTTTTCATTCAGTGTCTCCTCCCTTCCCACCTATTTAAATTTCACCTTTGAGGCTTAAGGACATTTGAACCCACCAGCTTGTTGCTGTGGCCACAGCTCACAAATACTGTACCTACTCCTTCCCATGTGGTCAGAACTGTTGTAGGAACCCACCACCTAGAAGCCTGGATCCTTGGCCCAGAAAAGGAAGGAACCTTAAAGGAGGACTTAGGGAAGCCATGATGATTTGCTTTTCCATCTTTATACTCCAGCCATGGACATGCATACAGCTGCAATTCTAATTTAAACTGTCAGGTCAGGACAAAATACTGGACACTGAGGTTCACAGCTACCAGAGCCCACTAGACCTGTGTGAGCTGCTTGGTGCTGAGGGTGATGACGGGCAGAATGGCAATGGTGATTATATATGGATGATTTTTTTTTTAATTTCTCCATGTAGAACTCATTTGATTTTGTATCAACCAAAGTTGTGGAATTGCTGGGACTGCCCTGGTCAAAGGGAAAGAAACCAAATAAAAATTTACTGACTAGCTAGACAATAAGATATTACTTCCATTTCTCCCCTTTCTAACATCACCCTCCAGACATTCTAAGACAGCCCAGTGAGATTAGAAGAAGTTCTTTTCAGAAGCCTTAATAAAATGCAAATATCAGTGGGCTTCGCTTCAGAGCAAAGGCTGAGTGCCACCTCTGCTCCTCTGCTCACTATGAAACTTTGATATACTAACATGGCTGTCTAGAAGGCAGGGTAAGCTCCACAAACAAAAGGAGGAAGTTAAACTAGATTTCCATTCACTGCTGGTTCTGTGTAATATGCTCAACAGCAGCACATTTGATAAAGTATGTATGGATTCAAATTTAGACATGAGAGTACAGTCAGAAACTACTCAGAATATTTCAGACTTGACTTAAAAGCAGAGAAAAAATATATATGATTATTGTGTTAAGGATTAGTTAGCTGATTAAAGTTGAAAGGAAGGGAGATAGTTTATTGAAATAGTTATCTTTGTAAAACACAACTCTAATCATATCACACCCCTGCTAAAATCCTTCAGTGACCCTCCAAGTATAAGAATCCAACTTTTTAGCACACGCAACCCTGTATGGAACAGTTTTTCATTCCTCCTCGAGGCTTTTCTTTCTCCAGCCTGTTTCCTGCTACTTAAGAGCAGCCTCACAGGCTATATGAAATTGCCTGAAAGTCCCATTTTCCTCTCATACCTCTTCTGTAAGGAGACAAATCATTGCATACAGATCAAAAGGTAATGGGGACTGTGGTGCAAATGAGAGGAAGTAAGGTCAACATGTTTATGTTTATGTTTAAACTAGAGGATAAAAATTCCAGTAAATATTAAATAGGTAATAATTTGAAATTTTTCAATCAATTAAGAATGAAGATGACACTGTTCAAATTTCATGTCCCCTTTTAACAATGAAACGGCCCAACCAACATCAAATAGTAACTAAAGGTTGGTGGGTAATATGTATAAATGATACAGCAATTTTTCTTAACTTGTATACCAAAAACATTGGAGAATGGAATATGTAATTCTTTGTATCACCATCAGATGCTTTCTTTACTGATTCATTAGCTCTTGGGGCTAGAACAACATTCATTTCATTACTGCTTCACATACTCATCATGAGCACTACAAAGACTGGAGTTGACTTATTCTAAGAGGTTCCCCTCTACATATGGTTACAAAGAAAAACTTAAAGGCTTTGATCAAAGATACATAAATAGCATTTGAAAAAAAATCCCACCACTTCTGATAACTTTATATAGAAGCTCACTACAAGAAAAAAAAATTCTTACTAAAGAACAGTAACAGTAGCAAGAAGGCCAGTGGAAGAGCAAACAGTGCATAGAAGTGAAAGTCTATTGCTTACATTGCCGTAGGTCCAGTAGGAACTCTGACATCTGTTGGAAACCCCAGAACAGAAACACTCGTCACAACCTTTAGGATTATCCTCTTGCAAATTGAAGAAGCCAGGTTTGCAGCGACTGCAGTCTCCACCTTCAACATTTTCCTATACACAGAGAGGTGGGTTAGCAAACAGAGGTGCCCTTGAAAAATAAGAATCATCTCTACTTCTGTTTAAGGAAAATATAAGCTGTATATTCTTCATTTTACATCTCAAACATATTTAAAGTATAATGGTAATTTTAAAAACCTCAAAAACTTAGTAAGCTATATCCTTTCTAATTACACGGATGGGAAAGAATGTTGGACACTAATCTATTGTAGTAAAGGTGACAATTGTGATCTTCATGTATGGAGTGTGGAGTAAATGTTATAATAAACAGCAATCAATTAAGTTAACTAAAGTCAGTTTGGCTCACCATTCTACATCACTGAATTTCTTTATAGAAGGCGTTAAAAGTGGTAAAATTAAAGACAAGCTAACTGAACATTGACATCATACAGGTGTTGAAATGTTTCTCACAATATATTCAAATTGCATACATTTGAGGCAAGCATAAGAACTGGACAGGCAGAGAAACTAGGGCAAATGTCACAGCCTTTCCCTAGTGAGACTAAGTATTGGGTTGTCGGAAAAGTCATGATGAATTTTTGCAAAGAAAAACAGAAAAATACATCATGACTTTTCCGACAACCCAATAGCAAAGGAAGAATGCTTTCCCTGGTTAATTTTCAGTGTTTCCTTTAACATAATGGTATAGCCACTTAATCATACACTGGCATTATGGGTAAAAATAATTATCGTTTAGTGATTGCTCTCCAGGTTGGCTTCGATAATCCTATTTCAAGTATTCTGAAAAATTGTGTTTATAGGTGGGCCTCTAGTGTGGACTCAGGCCAGGGAAAGCCGACCGTATGATCAAGAACTAGGAAGGGTGTAATCTTTCACTTTAAAAATCTTGGTTAATCTTGACTCATAACCTCTCTGTGAAGGCTCCTTGCTTCCCAGGAAACAGGTTCTTAATATTCTCTATACTTGCATCTGCTCTACATTTTTCCACTTCCTTGAATTCCCTTATTACCTCAATTCTGAAACTTTCCTTTTACTTAGGTAACTAAATTCTCTTCAACTATTTTTACAGCCCTTTCTATACTGCTCTATCATAACCACAGAAAAAGCATAGCTATTTCTTCTAAGATTGTTCTCTCCAGCTATATACCGTAATCTATTCAGAGGTAGGAACCCTGCCTAACTTTTCTTTATAGCACCAGGAAATCGCAGGGCTCCTGGTAGAACATTGAGCACTAGCTTAATAAAATTTTATTAAGTTTAAATGAATCTCTTAGTGGTCCTGTTTCTCATGCATAGTAAAAAGTTATGCACATAGTAGATGTTTAATAAAAATAGTTTTGAATAAACCAAGGTTGGTTGGACAGAAGATAGGGATAATAAAATCTGAGACCATATGAGCAAAAATAAGAGAGGAAATAACAGCATGAAAAAATAGATACATTTATATGAATAAATAAAGAGGCTCTCCTTGTATCCAAGAGAACAATTTATTTGAAATTAACTTTTTGACTCTTAATTTCTAGGACCCACTTACAATCTCAATCACTTCAACATTGCTGTAGCCTAAACAAAAGGGTGTCTCTAGACCCTTTTCATGTGTCAAAGTGTAGCATCCTGATATATATACAAATTGAATTATTGCCACTGAAATTCTTGCTAGTTTTTATTTCTAAGGCAGATTTCAGAAATTTTGAGATGATAGATGTCAGCAAAACTAATCAAACTGATTTCTGACCTATGGTGACAAATAACTCTCCAAAGCCCTGAAGTTGAAAGCATCTTCAGAAGAGTACACAGACAGGAAAGATGAAATGGATCTATGATTATAATTTAGCTTATCCTGTTGAGGCCACAGTAAAGCTGCTCTGTACACTATGCTCTTATGTTTTTGGTCAAATCTACTTTTCATTTACTCTCATTTGAAAGCTTGTAATACCACTTTTGTGAGATTCAGACTGAGTTCAACAACTAAAAATTTTTGGAGATTAGTTACATTTTCCCTTGGCCCCATTTTAGCCTGGCAATATGACCTTGAAAAATTATGATTAAATAATTGCAATATTCAATTTCATCGAGTAAACTGAAGCGACACATTAGGATAGGAATTCTAGGGACTATAAAGATGGGTGGGTCAATTTCTCTGTCTTTAAAAGCCAACCTCTAGAGTTAGATAAAAGGGTACATTTGTAATCAACTATAATGCAAGGTGGAGTATAAGTGCATCTAGAAATAAATTAAATTATGGGAACACAGAGAAAGATGGTGGACTAACGCCTGATACGAAGGCTGGAGGAGGCTTTAGGACAGGCGTGGAATTTGACCAAAACCTTGAAGTGTGGTTAAAAAATTTAACCTGATGGAAAATGTAGAATGAGAGAACCATGTTAGTAAAGGTACAGGGAACAAGAAATAATCCAAAGAGCAGAAGGTTCAGCTATTATTTATTCTTTCAAAAAATGTATTAAGTATTTGCAATATGCTAGGGATTTCACTTGGTGCTTGAGTTCCAGAGTTCCTGACCTCACAAAATGAACATTTTAAGCTACCCCAAGAGATATGAATCTTTCCGCTTAGAAATTGGTAAGTCATTAAAGGTTGGTTATTCAGCAGGAGATAAATCAACAGAACTACACTTGAGGCACTTAAGTTGGTAGTAACAGGTGAAATGTCTATCAAATGTGAGACACTAGAACAAAGGGACCCCTCATTACCATATGGTGCAGTAAAGGGTTAATTCAACAGTTGGAGAGGTCAGACCCTGGACGTTCCAAATTGAAAGACTGTCCCTTGACCAGGTCCTGGGAGATAACCTTTAGCCCTTGGAATAGCCTGCTTGATAAGTGTGTCATTGTATAACTGCCAGTTAGTCACACCAGATGTTTTATGCTAAAAATATGATTTATGGTGAAGGCCTAGTTTTGTTTACCTGGGGTTCTGGGCCATGTTGTATCAGTTTGACCTCTGGGGTTTCTGGAGACTGAGTAGTTAAGGTCAGTTACATGAGTGTTCCATATCTAGGTGACTGAGCCCCAATGAAAACCCTGGACAAAGACTTGGGTGAGTTTCCCTGGTTGGCAACGCTTCAATTGTGTTGTCATATATTGCTGTTGGGAGAATTAAGTACTCTGTACCCTTCTCCTGGGAGAGGATAACTGCACATTTGCACGTGATCTTTCCTGGACTCTTCTGTATACTCTTTTTGTCTTTGTTGATTTAAATCTGTATCCTTTCACAGTAATAAACCAGAACCATGAGTATAACAGCTTTTCAGAGATCTGTGAGTCCTAGTGAATCACTGAAAATGAGTGTGGTCTTGGGAACCCACAACACACTGTGGTAAAGATAATAGGATATCTGCACCTATAAAAACAAGTGAGCCAAGTGGTAGTTGTTTTTTGTTTTGTTTTGTTTTTTTAATGGCAATCTTTGAGCCAAACTATTTTAGACCCTGTTAAAGGTCCTCAAAATAATCCTATCCTACCTCCCCAAGCCCAATCCATTTCAACCCTCTTCACAAGTACTTGTCAACTCTTATAAGATTTGCATAGACCTTACATACAATTGAAAAACATGTCAACTTAAAGCCACAACTTTAAGTTTCTAGACTCCTACTTCTCTAGTCCTGAGTCTATACCATACTTTTTCTTTAGTAAGTGGCAGCTACTAATCAGATTAAAATAGATTCATTCAGTTGAAAAGTGCTTGGTTTTGATTTTTTTCAGGCTTACGATAGATGACTATTAAGCCAAAACTTAACAGCAAATATGCTGGATATAGTATCTATTTATTGGGTGTCGGAAAAGTCATGACGTATTTTTTTCTATGTTTTTCGTTGCAAAAATATGTCATGACTTTTCTGACAACCCAATATATATCTGTACTTATGACCTAATTAAAGTGCCTGCTAAGGCTGGTAGGAAGATGAAAAATCAGGGAGAAAATCTTTTTAGCTCACGGGAATTCTGCTTTCTGGACATGTGTCAACATGTATAGAATTAATTAGTTATATCAGGTTTTATTTTGGATTTCCTTTTCCAACCTCCCTTGAGAGAGTATATATCTAAGTAATTTCTTATCTAAGGATTGTGTTTCCAAAGTTCTCTTTGAAAAACATATTAGTATTAAAACAGTGATTAATACATAACATCATAGTTTCATATTTAATATATTTTAGAGTGGCACAATTCATACACAGAAGCAGAGTGTTCCAGGACATTTATTTATTTTTATTATTATTATTTTTTAACATTTTATTGGGGAATTGGGGGAGAGTAACAGCATTGGGGAATCAGGGAAGGGGAACAGACAAGTTGCTGTCCTTGTGTTCTTCAGTCTAGTTGTGGAGGACATTGCTTCACTAGCCCATGTTGGTATTATCATTGCACTCTTCCCAGGTGAGGCAGTCACTTGCTGGCCATTGGACATCAGCTCACGGTGGCTTCTGGCGCTCACGGCAGCTCATGAAAGCTCATGCCTGCTGCCAGCCAGCCCCCCTGCAGCGTACGTCGTTGCCGGCGACTCACAGCAGCCCAAGCTCCAGGTCGAACTGCTATTCACCATCTTAGCTGTAGAGGGCGCAGCGTCACTGGCTCTCATATGGGATCCAAACCAGGGTCCTGCTGCTCAGAGCTGGCGTCCCAAACCAACTCCTAACCAACGCACCACTTGGCCAGCCCTCCAGGACTTTTATTGAACCTTCATAGAATCAGAGGTTTCCCTCCTTCTAGTAGTTGGTAATATAATGATCTTGGTAGCTTGAGTCTCAGCTCTTTTTATAAGTACCCAGGTGGAAAACTGCTTTTTCTAAACTTCTCTGTGATTTATCAACTGTCATCCATGAAGCATCCCTTGATTGTATTCTTGATTCATTCTTGCTATGACTGGTCCAGGACTTAATTTTTTTTTTTTTTAAGATTTTTATTGGGTAATTGGGGGGATGGGAACAGTGATGGGGAATTGGGGGAAGGGGAACAGACAAGTTGCTGTCGTTTTGTTCTTCAATCTAGTTGTGGAGGACGCTGCTTCACTGGCCCAAGTTGGCACCATCATTGCGCTCTTCCCTGGCGAGGCAGATCAGTCGCCGGCTTCTGGACGGCCACTCACGGTGGCTGCTGGCCACTCACGCTGACTGCTGGCTGCTGGCTACATATGGCAGCCCATGGCAACCCACTGCCACAGGGACTGCAGCCTACGCCGTTGCCAGCGACTCACGGCAGCCCAGCTCCAGGTTGAGCTGTTGTTCAGCATCTTAGCTGTAGAGGGCAGTGTCACTGGCCCTCATATGTGGGATCCGAACCGGGGCCCTCTGGCATCCCAAGCGAGTTCTTAACCATTGCGCCACTCGGCCGGCCCCAGGACTTAATTTTTTGATTCTCAGCTTGAGAATGAACCATATGCTTTATTGGTAGGTTCTTCGAGCAATTTAATTTCTTTTGCTATCAATATCAAAGTATTAGGAAATGCCCTGTACATATTTCTCACTGTTACTTTATTTTCTACTATTACTCATTCATTCATCAAATCATGGCTGAGCTACTAATTGAAAGCATTATACAAGATGCCAGAGAATATATACAAATGCTTTCAAGAGGATTAGATAGCAAAGGAAATAAGTGTGTGGACAAAGGATAATACCAAGCAGAAAGAAGGTACTACTCTAAAAGGGGTTCAGAATGCATGTGCTGGGTGGAACACTAGATTCATCATCAGAGTCCTCCATCCATCAGAAGGAAAAATAAGATGGAAAAGCCATATGGTTGAGGGAAAAGGATGTACCCCAAGGTACACCTTGGGGTACATCTTGGGGTACTTGCAATTTGCATGATAAGGTTAAAATAGGCTGCTGCAAAACTGTTCTCTCCAATTGGAGTGTTTCTAGATGTAAGAATGCCTACTAAAGTTCATTTATTTATTTAAATAAACACATAAATAATGCACACAGTAAAACCATTATGTTTGCTCTTTTCTTGCCATTTATATTATAACATCTTCAAGGGCAAATAGCTTATCTTATAGCTTGTCACCATCCAACTCAGTTTATAAAGCACAGATATGAAAATAATTGATCCTAAATATCTAATAATGATGGTGGGTTTTGAAACTACTAGCCTAAATGCCATTTTGGTCATCATAAGATTTCTCTCTCCTTTAGCTATTATTTTATCACTCCTTTGTACTGATCAACTTTAAAAAAAGCTACAGTTGACCCTTGAACAACATCAGTTTGAACTGTATGATTCCTCTTAATATGTGGATTTTTTTCAATAAATATATATTCACCCTCCAGATCCCCAGGCTTCACATCCTCAAATTCAACCAAACATTATGGGAAAACAGTATTTTCCATCCATGGTTGGGAATCCACAGATGGGAGGGCCAACTGTATGCATTGTTCTACACTGTTTTCTATAAGGACTTGAGCATCTGTGGATTTTGGTATCCATCGGGGTCCTGGACCAATCTATTGCAGATACCAAGGGGCAACTGCAGTTAAGTATTTGGGGAGCCAAAAGTTATACATGAATTTTCAACCAAGTGGGGGTCAGTGCCCTTAGCTCCTGTGCTGAGTCAACTGTATTAACATACAATTTAATAAAAATTTTAAAAGTTGTTTTAATGGTTTATCTAAACAAAAGGGCTGGTCTAATTTATTCTCTTTCTCAGCATTTCAAATGGGTCACTTTTGTCAATTCAGTAAATTTATTTTAATATTTTATTTATTTAGACTCTAATAGTGATGCTTTCTAATTTACAAATTAATGGTTATTTTTACACCTAAGTCTATGAAATAGGTTAATTTCCAGAATGCTCCAGACTTCCACTCTAAAGATTAACACTCCCTTATATCACCACATTTTCTGAAACCCAAATGTTCTACTTTCTTGATTTCTAAACCATTATTCTAGTTGGTTATATTAACAAAAATTAAATAGATACTAATAACAGTTATTTTTCCATTGTAAATAATTAGTCCATATCATAAATATTTTTATTCACTTAAGTGTGGTGATAATAAAAAGGTGTCACTTCATTTTAGACCAGTGGTTCTCAACCTAGCTTTCATTATCATGCCCCAAAGGAGCCTCACTAGTCATTTTTTTCATAACCATCCCTACCATGAAATTTTAATTCTATGAATATACTGTATGTACAGATGCACTGTGTGATTATGTTTTCCTTACACATAAAATGAATAGGATATTTTTGCTCCTCAAAAACCAATTTTCATCCCCTTATGGAGAAATGAGTGCTTTAGATACATATTTCTGTGGAATATATTTACTTAAGTATCTAATTAGATATCTTGTGGGCTATCCTACAAAACAATTTATGATTGCCTTTTTTTCCTTTGGTACTCTTTTCCCCTAAAAACAAAGTTGAATTAGAAAAACCTTACTAGTTTTATTATTTTTTTCTTGAAGTCAGATACTGTTGGGTTGACATCAATTTTCTTTTTGCTCTAGTTTCCTCAGTACAGTTTCTCTCTAGAGAAATAGTCACAATGGTTTCCCTGTATTCTTTCTCATGAAGTGGCCTTCTTATAAATTAGGCATAACTTCAGAAGTGCATGTTTAACCGTGATTGTTAGTCAACTGGGAATTCAACTGACAACGTTACCAGGAAGATGTCCAGTGACATTTAAGTTAATTTTGTGATAACTGCTTCAGGAATTTTGAAGTTATGCTTGTTTTTTTGTGGGGGTGTTTGTATTCAGTTACATATTTTCCTCTGTTATGGCCTTCATTATAATGCATCCTAATATTAAAAGTTAACAAAAGAAGAAGAATTAGAAGTATTTTTTGAGTGCTCACTCTTTACATACTGTTCCAAATATAAATATTTGATGGATTAGGAAGAGAGAAGAAAATAAATAAAAACTAGTTCCTACTTTTCACTGGCTTAGCTTTCAAAATTAAAAAAACAAAACTGATTAACATAATATTTTGAACTATAGCTGTCACAAGAGACAAATCCTGCATGTACTTTTTTTGCTAAAAATTTTGCATACACAATGGAATTCTTTCTGCCATAAGAAAAGATGAAATAGTTCCATTTGCGACAACATGGATGGATCTTGAGATTATTATGCTAAGTGAAATAAGTTAGAAGGAAAAGTCGAGAACCACATGATTTCACTGATATGTGGGATATAAAACTGAAAACAACAAGACAAATAAATGAAGGAACAAAAACTCATAGACACAGACAACAGCTTACTGGTTACCAGAGGGTAAGGGGGAGGTGGGTGGTAGATGAAGGTAAAAGGGATCAAATATATGGTGATGGAAGGAGAACTGACTCTGGGTGGTGAACACACATTGTGATATGTAGATGATGCATTACATAATTGTACACCTGAAACCTATGTAACTTTATTAACAATTGTCACCCTGATAAACTTTAATTTAAAATAAATAAATAACATTTTACACCTGTAACTGAAATTTGGGATCAAATATATAAACTGAATGGCTTTAGTAGAAGTACCCAGAATTTGAGGCTAAGAAGTCAATGGGGTGATCATTCTTGTGCATAAATGGAGGCTAGGAGGGAAATAAAACAAAAACTAATAATATTAGCATAAACCATAAAAATCTTATTGGGGGAAGAGAATGGAAACTTAATTCTACTTGTAAAAAGCAATATTAATAAAAAAGTATTCCTGTAGGTATTCATCATTATACCTATGTTTGATTTTAACAAGGCTTCAATGTAATAATTATACCTATTGAGAATTAGGCAGGAAATATTCAATATCATCACTTTCCAGATTAATAAATAGGAATCAGTCAGTTTAAATGACTGTCAAACCTTTACAATTTTTTAGTTGTCTTCCGTCTTTTTTATGAGTCACTGTGTTATCTTTTTATTCAATGATGAAGAAGGATCTGTGTCATCAGAGTTGAGACAGACATTAACTAGGATTACAAATTGTGAAAAGATTACAAAGGAAAAGTAAAAGGTGTAACACTGATTATGGCAGAATGATTTATGCTGCGGGATTCAGGGCAGCTTTGCTGAGAAAGTAGAGTTGAGCCTTGAAAACAGCCTAGCTAAGCAAAGGAAGAAGGCCAGAGTTGAGGTTTTCCCAGCAGTCTCAATAGAATCCATAAAATTCCAGAGTTAGAGTTTGGTGATTCAAGGAAGTTAAGCAAAGCTGGAAGACAGTGACTGAAACTCAAAAACATTATGGCGAGGTAAGCCAAGGTCAGATCACAAAATCTTATATTCCAGGAAGGACTTAATAAAAAGTGCAATAAAAAAAAATAAAACAAAGTGCAATAAGAAAGCAAAGCAAGATGAAAATACAGACTTTGATTTCTCTAGTCTTTCATTTTATTGTTTATCTTTCTATTATAAGACTTTGGTAAAAATAAAAGCACATGCTCCTACCCAGATCAAGGTCAATTTATATTTTTTATCTGAGCCTGCAATCCAACTGACTTGTAATGGATAACATGACACCAAACTTCAAAAGAGATGGTTTCTAGCATGTGGTATTTAAAATAAATACCAAGAGTCAGAAGAGCATTTACATTCAATTGACTTGTCATATATCTGATATTCACTTGCCTTTTATAATTCACAAGAAGCTCTAGAAATTTCAAAAACTTTAACAATGAATAAAAATTAGTAAATATTTTTTGTCTTGAGCTAGCACATTTTTCATATTTTGAAATATAATTATGGTGATGTTCATTAATATCATTGTATGAACAAGGATAAACAGAAAATCTTATGTGTAAAAGTGATAATAGCTGATATTGTATTAAGTTAAAGATTTCATATGTCTCTTTTTAAATCAGGAAATCCTTTTCTTTCCTTCAATTAAAGAAATTTTAAATGAGGAATTATTTTAAAGCACTACAAAAGTACAGATAATATGACAATTATCTATTATCCACAACCTAAAAAAAACAAAACAAAAAACATTTTTCCATGTGTGCCTCAGATATGTTTTTTTAAAAAAATATTTAGGAATATTTGAATCTCGCTTTAATTTCATCCTATTCCTTTCCCTCCTATTCTAGAGTTAACCGCTATTCTTAAATTAGTACATATCATATTAGTGTATTTAAAATTTTTAAATTTATATATGTATGTCCACAAAATATAAAACTGTTTAATGTTTTACAACTTTACATAAATGATAACATAATGGCTTCTGTTTGCTCCTGAAATTTCTAAAATTTATCACTGTTTGTACACGTGGACCTATTTTACTCCCTTGAACTATTTTGTGTATCAGGTTATGAATATATTACACCTTTTTTCCTTATTGATTTATGGATATTTAGGGCTTTTTTCTAGTATTCATTACAAGAAGTATGCCTATGTTGAACATCTTTTATATGGGTTGTGGACTTTCTGCCTATTTATATAGACAGGAGTTTTATTGTTTCAGTAGCCCAAGAAAAGTACCTAAATTACCGATATATACTCATTATGTAACTATTAGAAAATTTAGCTTGATATTTTAGACATTCTTGTCCCCCAAAATATACACTTAACATTACTGCTAATATTTACTTCTTGTGTTATGATTTAATGTTTGTATACACATGCACATACATATAACAGTAATCATATCATTTATACTGCTTAGGTAAGACTAATGAATAAAGGAAAGATCTTAATAAGGTTCCATCTAAGATTGAGAAAAAAGAAAAAAAGTAACATTTATTTTTAGTACAGCATGCTAAGTTTCAATGGACTGTTCATTCTCTCAGCTAATGTAGCTAACACTGTTTGATCCAAACATTTTGGTGTCCAAACATTTTGGTGCTAATGTACCAATAGAACTGATTTCCTATAGCTCTAGAAAATCAGTTCTATCATTTAAGATTTGTGTATGCCTCTATGTTTCTTTTATGAGTATAAGCCGAGGTATAATTCATCCTGTGGTATTAACATGATGAGCTATTAGCTGAGCATGTACAACAACACACACAGTTGCATTTCTGAAAGTACTCTTGGAAGGAAATATGTGCCTTTAATCAATTCCACTAGGGCTTCTTACATTTTTGGTAATTAAATGGAAGAGTTTAAATATGGTATTTTTTTACCTACCTGGGTTCAAACTTCAGAAGATTATTTAGAAATCCACAGTGAAACCCTTGACAGAATTATTTTCAGAATTACATACAAAGCTGGACTTGATTTGCGTGTCCTATAGTTTTAAAGGTTGCTATTTTTAGTGCTGTATATTTTAAAGTACACTAGCTTGATAATGGGTAAAAAAGGTTTTTGCTGTAAAATGACACAGAGTCTTAAAGTGACTTGCCCTCTGTGTCTTTGCTGGGTTTTTTAGACAAAGGCAGTGTCTTGCTGTAATGAATGTGGTACTTTTCTAAACACACTTGTGAGTGCCACATACGGAATAGATAGTATTTACTGGGGAAGTTGTAGCAATTGCTTAATGTCAGCAGACATATCAGAAAAGCCAAGGAAAATGACTTTCTATCTTGACAGTGAGATATTACCAGAATAAACAACGTACCTTGCAGTTGCAAGGTCCGAAACAAGGGTCCACATTTGTGCTTCCTTCGCCACTGCAGTTACAGGGTTTACAGTCTGGGTAACCAGTGTAGCCCCTGGCACACCGATCGCAGCTCACCCCTCCAAAGCCAGGCTTGCAATGACAGGACCCAGGTGCCAGACCTAAGGGGAGATGAGCCATATATCAATATTTTTAAGACAAATACATAATTTAGCTAAGATTTTAATTTTTGTAGACTTTGAAAGTTTATTTTCACACAAAAATTAGATTCATGATGTACATCAAAAAAGAAAAGTTAAAAACAAAGAATATAAGGTTTACTTAGAAGCTGCTATGATTTGTATACATAGCATTTTCTAAGTATCTTTAAAAATATTAAGAACAACAACAACAAAAAACCTCATAAACTCCTAGCATCTACCAAAATTAAGGCTATAGATAGAAAAACCACTGCAATGATCACAAAGGAATTTCCATAACTCTGACTGATGATATTAGGTTAAGAATAAGTAATCTGTGCTTACCTGTTGGCTCTTAACCACCCCCCAGACAAGATAGAAAAGTTCCTTGGGAGTAAAAATATACTATTTAAAACAATAATTTAACAAAAACAATATAAATACAACATCACTTAGTACAACGAAGAAAAGGCTCAGAGTGTTCATGGGGATGGATATTTTGAAAATAAAAAAATAGAGGAGGGAAATGAGAGTAGTTTAAATTTACTTTTCTTTTTTAATAGAGAAATGCAGAAGACAGTTTTTCTTCTCTTTGATTAGAAAAATAGAAAAAAAATGCATGCATACATGAATAAATACAAGTTATTGGCCTTCAAAATCTGGAAAGACAGAAGGACATATCAGTAAAATATAGTCCAGTCAAAAAAGAAAAGAAGAGAAGAAAAAGCAAGAAAATGTTATGGTGAGATAGCATAAAACAGAATGACAGAAAGAATTTCAAATATACATACTAACTATATATAAAGTTAAAGAGTCTCATGGTTTCTATTAAAAACGTGCATGTAATGTTCACAAGAGATACACAAAATGACAAGAGATATTAAAAATAAAAGAATGTAATTATACATTAGGAAAGCATATAGAAAAGTAAAAACTGTTGTAATAACATTAATAAGGGCCAAAGTAAAATTCAATCACATTTAACAGGACAAGCTCTCATTTTACATTGATAAAAATACAATATAAAACATGATTTAAGTTTTTATACTTATGCGCTGAATAAGCATTAATTATAAGCATGACAATACGTAAATAACAGGGTTTATTGGAAATTAAAGAAAAATTGTCCAAAATCAATGACTGAGAATGATAATCTTGCCACTTCAAATGTTTATAAAAATATAAATGAATTTTTAAAGATATAGAAAATTTGAATAATCTAATAATATTTATGTTATGTGATATAAAAATATAAATATTTATTGTAGCTTATCCATGACAAATCAATAAAAATGTTCAATTTTTCTCATAGCACATGTTATCTAAGTCTTGTTTTCTTAACATAAATTACTACTTCTAGATTTAACCAACTGCTACAATAAATGAAATTCATAAATTAATTATGAATATCAGAGGTGACAGAATTTTATACAAAATTCAACCTCTCTTTAAATACATACATACATACATACATACATACATACATAAATAGGGTGCCAAAAACAGGTGCCAAAAAATGTACATGCATTTTAAGAAAGGAAAAAACTCTATTAAAATTATAATACTCGATAGTCAAGACATGGAAACAACCAGTGTCCTTCAATAGATGATTGGATAAAGAAGATGTGGTATATATACACAATGGAATACTACTCAGCCATAAGAAAAGATGAAATAGTGCCATTTGGGACAACATGAAGGGATCTTCAAATTATTATGCTAAGTGAAGTAAGTCATACAGAAAAAGTCAAGAACCATATGACTTCCCTGATATGTGGGATATAAAACTGAAAGCAACAAAGGAACAAGACAAACAAAGAAAGAAATAAAAACTCATAGATGCAGATAATACTTTACTGGTTACCAGAGAGTAAGGGGGGTGGGGGGTGGTAGAAGAGAGTAAATGGGGTCAAATATATGGTGATGGAAGGAGTATTGATTTGGGGTGGTGAACACACAATGTGATATATAAATGATGTATTACATAATTGTACATTTAAAACCTATGTAATTTTACTAACCATTGTCACCCCAATAAATTTTAATTAAAAACAATTTAGATAACAGAAAAACTCATTATGTAAAGTTGACACAAAAATGTTAATAGCATTATTTATGCTAAGTTACCACTGCATTATATGCTTATTTTTCAACTTTTTTATTTTATAATTTTTAAACAATAATACATTTATTTTAAAATAAGAGAAGAAAGTTAATTGCTGTTACTGAAAATGGTACTTGTTAGTACAAAAGGATAAGGGACCACAAAATTAAAAAAATTACCTCAAATTCACCATTTGAATATTAAAATAAACAGATATTAAGTCTTTTAGGATTTAAGGCTTTATAGCTTAGATTGATAATCCCACATTTTTATGAAGAAAGCAAGTGAGTTAAACTGTGCAAAGAAATATTACCAGTCTTTTAAATTGAAAGTCTTTGTGGGGGTGGGGAAACCTATAATGGAGTATGGTATATTTTAGTCCTTCCAAAGAAAAGAAGAACCCACTCATAGACATGTAAAAAAACTATTCCAGATATATTCCATGAATTTTCTATTTAACCTCGGCAAGCAACTCTCCTGGAAGTAGCACCTAAACCTCTTATACCAAGGAGTTATTTTGGCACTTGATTCCTTAATGTTTGAAGGTAGTCATGAATTTCAATCCCCAAAGGAAGTATTGGCTTATATTAGCATCTGCCTCTTTCTCTTCTTAAACTCATGCCTACTATCTTTTTTCATCCTTTAAAACACTCCTTGCTTTCCGTATTACTGACTACAACTTAGTATGTGATGTCCTCTAATCATTCTCCCCATTACAGCGAACATATCCTTCAATGAATGCTGTCATTTCGTGATAGAAATGAAAAAGCTACAAGACAATCTAATAAATAACACATAAAAAATTACTTATACCACCAATTTTTGATTGACAGAAGATGCACATGCATAAATATGTAAATATGTATATATAACACAAAATAAATGATTGAGCTCTTCTTGTTTTTAAAGAATTATGCTTAAACATGAAATTAATTACTGAGATGAAAAAACTGCTTCCTGGAGTGAAATTTGAGAGATATGAGAATAAATTTATTACATTAATGTAATTTACTGTAAAGTGTTCTCCCAGAAGATCATATTTGGGTTTTAGTTGTCCTCTCATCAGAACAATGACCTTCTACTATGGCTCTCACCTCGTGGAGCATGTTTTTCATCCTTGACACAGGCTTCATTTAAGGAACCAACTGGATCACAATGGCATGGCTGGCAGGGTCTTGGATAATTTGCAGATACCTAACAAAAACATTAAAATGCTTTTAATCAAGTACAATAAAAACACTAACATTTTTAAATTCAGCAAACTTTTAAGGACAAATTAATTTTAATAATACATAGTAATAAATTATATAGAAAAAATTATAATATAAGAAATTGCTTTTAATATGTTTGCAATTTCTAAAATCCATTTCTTCTAAAGGGATACACAAACATAAAGAGGACAATATAATAAACTCCTAAGTATTTGTTACCTAAATTCAACAATTTTCAAAGTGAATTATTCAACAATTATAAAGATTTATCTGTAAATTTCATCAGATTTTATGCTGTGTTGAAGTTTTTGGGACTATCCCAAAGAAGAGTATTTTAATCCCTACACATTTCAGTATACATCTCTCTAATTTACAATCACAGTATCATTATCATAACAAAAATAATATTTGCTTGATATCTCTAATATGCATTCTATAATAAAACCTTCCTGATTGTTTTTTATTAAAATGTAGTTCAAAATGAATCATTTTCCCCAAAATTTATTTTTCAAGAACTTTTTCACAGTGATCATTATATAATTAATTAAATAGAAATTTATATTTGATGCTTAAAAAACAACAATAAATAGTTAAATTAAAATCTAATTTTCTGGGGAGGCAACACAACCTGAAAAGAAACAATGTAGATCCCATAATTAGGAAAACTTGAGCTCATATTCCAGTGTTGCCACTTCCTGGCCATGTGGCCTCCTGCAATTATTTACATTCTTGCAAAATGAGGACAATTCTAGCAACTACAGTGATGTTACTAAAATGAAAAGGAATAATAACATAAAGCATCTCATAAGATTCTTCATATATATTAAATACTCAATATAACTAGTAGCTTTTAATGTTAGAATATTTTAATTAAACAAACCTAGACTGTATTAATATACTGTATATGTGACATTTATTTTACAGGTGCAATAGGATAAGAAAAAAACTGATTTATTTACCTAGGAAATACTGAAATACTAGTGTGTGTGTGTGTGTGTGTGTGTGTGTGTGTATTTCCCCCTAAAATATATATACATTTTCCTTCCTTAAAATGTATATACATTTATTTGGCGCCCTCAGTATATTATATATACATATATATATATATATATACAAACACACACACACACACACACACACACACGTTTCCCCCTAAAATATACCTTTCATATATGTACATGACAAGGATAAATTTACAAATGAAAACTTGTTTACTGATAAAAGTCAAAGTGTCATAACTAGAGAGTTATTTACATGTGTGATAGAATATCAATAAACTATGTCTATAGATGAGCTTCAAAATCAAATCTGTTTAATACACATTCATTCATCCCCCATTATGAAGTAAGGACTGTGCAAAACAGCAAGGTAAGGCCTAATCTCTGCCTTAAATAAACTTACAGGAATAACAGATTTAAGAGACATTGATTAAACAGAATGTGCTAAGTGATAAAATAGACATACAAGTAGAGCTTTACGGGGCAAAAGAAGAAGGAGCAATAATGCAACAAATGAAGTCAAGGAATGTTTCACAGAAAAAGTGACATTTCGACTGGAACTTGAAGTATGAGTAGCAATTTGAGAGTAGAATAGGGAGAAGTGCTTTCTATACAGAGAAAACCACTGAGACATGAAAAAAAAGTTCTGTGGGCATATGGTAAAAAATTTCTTTTAGATAAAATCTTTGTTCTTATAAATATATTTTATGATTCCAGTGATAAGCTTGAGTAAATCAAATCCTCCTAATTCATTATCTGTCTTTTTGGTAATTAGGGTAAACTGCCTGAATTAGAGTGTTGATCAGGAAACTTTCATATAAGATTCTATAAACATATCTACTTTACATTGATTTTTAATTTTATTCACATAACAATTCAGATTATTAGTACTTAAAGTAAACATTGATATATGTATATACATATGTATTCATATGCATATATTTTATTGAAACAAATATAAGTATTTAGTAGATAAGTCTAAAATTAGATTTTAGACAATAAATGTAAGAGGAAAGTTACTTAGCTGTAAAATTGCAATGTATGAAACTTTTCTTTCTACATTTTCATAAAAATACTATGGACTTCCACCCAAATATTAAGCACTTTCAATTGAATTTTTAAACAAAAAAATATAGCATAAGTATTTTTGTAATTATAAAAATATCAAAATCTAGGCTCAGATTTACTTAAGTACTTGACTTGCAATTAAAAACTTATCAAGCTTCCAGTTTTGATAATGGTGGAGTGTCTTGTATGCATCCAGTACCACCTCAGATAGCAATGATAAATTCTGAACAAAACAGAAAAATCCAAGGACTTGGGAGAATAATCAAAGACTGGCTGAAATTGGAAGGATTTAAAATTTGAAAGAAAAAAAAATACACTAGATGAGATATATGTTCACATAAGGATAACACCAAAATATGCATATCATTACCCCCTAATACTTAACTGATCCCTTAATCATACACTCTTTTGAGACACTCCAAGGAGTCCAGTGAAAAACAATAGCTGAAAAGCTACATGACCTGGGTAAGGTTTCAGGTCTGCACACCATAAAGCAAACAGAAATTGGAGCTAGCTAGAAAGGGCATAAACACCTGAGCTTTCAATGAATCTGCCCAAACAAAATGTAAAAGCAAATTTCTACAATTTCATGACAATCAGTCAGTAAGTTGAGCACTAATTAGAACGAAAGTAACAGAATCGTTTCTCTACAGTATAGTATTCACAATATCTACCAAAAAACTTTTATCTCTAAAGATATGTGTATCCCTATGTTCACTGCAGCATAACTCACTGAGGCCAAGACATGTAAACAACCAAAGTGTCCTTTCATAGATGATTGGATAAAGAAGATGTGGTACATATATACAATAGAATATTACTTGGCTATAAGAAAAGGTGAAACACTGCCATTTGCAACAACAAGAGTGGGTTTTGAGATTATCATGCTCAGCAAGTAGGTCAGACAGAAAAAGTAAAAAACCATATGATTTCATTCATACATGGGATATAAGACTGAAAGCAACAAATGAACAAGACAATAAAAACTCATAGACATAGAGATCAGTTTAGTGGTTACCAGAGGGTAAGAGGAGAGAGGAGGTGGCAAAAGAGGGTAAAGGAGTCAATTATATGGTGATGCAAGGGGAACTGACCCTGGGCAGTAAACACATAATGCAATATACAGATGATGTAGAATTGTAACCTTGAAACCTATGTAATTTTACTAAGCATTGTCACCCCAATAAATGTAATAAAAATACATTTATAAATGTAAAAAAATGCCTCAAAACAATCCAGAGGTGAAAAAGAAAATTAGTTCCCCAGAATTAGAGCTAGAACAAGAGGTTAACCTTTGTAGATCTCAATCATTATTTCACACAACATACAAAGATTTACTTGTGTGTTGGGCCATAGCCCTGAAACTTAAAAATAAAATATTTCTCGAATAAATAAAGAATATTCTGACTTAAACAGAGGCTATACAAGAGAAGAAATTGGAACAGCCAATAAGCATTTATAATGAAAATTAAATCATCATGAAATCTGCTATGAATTCATAATAGTAGATCTGCTGTAAAACCAAGAATTGATGGGAATGACTTAGTGATTGTCAAACACTCACTTACTATACCCATTATTATGCCACACTTACTATACCCATACCCACTGAAATGGCTGATTCAAAAAGATAGTCAACACCAAATATCAGAGATGATATGGAAGAACTGGCACCCCTATATATTTTCGGTGAATAGGTTCAATGTTATTACTAATTTAGCAAAATGTTGGTAGTTTCTTATAAAGTCAAATACATACCTACCCTCTGATACAAGCATTCTACTTCTACATATTTATGCAAAGTAAATAAAACATGACTCTAAAAGACATATAAAATTGTTTTACAGGATCTATCTAAAAACTGGAAATGACCCAAATGCTCACCATCAGAAGAATGGATTAAAAATTATGGTATGTTCATGAAAAGGAACACTATGCAGCATTTTTTTAAAGGAACTCTTGATGGACACAACATGGATAAATCTTAAAATGTTATGTCGAATGAAAGGAGGTAGATGCAAAAGTGTATGTGCTTTATGATTTCATTTTTATGACCGTCACTCAAAGGCAAAACTAATTTATGTTTTAAAAATCAGAACAGAGTTTGGCTGGGGTTGGGATTGACTAGAATGAGACAAAATGGAATTTTCAGGAGAGAGGGAACTGTTTTATATCATATCCTCAAATATTATATCAGTTTCCATTATGAAACATTCTTGGTCACCTTTTATGATCTGAAGTCTATCAAAATTGTTTTTCCATATAATACATCTTTATATGAAAAAAACAAAAGAACACTTAATGAAAGAAAAAGCATACTTTACCCCTTTGGGCCTAAAGAAGCCATCCATACATGTCTCACAGTTTATACCAGCAGTATTTTGGGTACAATTGATGCATACACCTCCTCCAATGTACTTTCCATGTATATTTAAACTCATATTTCTCCTGGCAACATTTTCATCATAATAGCATTCTTCAGCTTTCCCATGACAATTGCATGCTGCATTAGGGAAAAATAAATTCACAAATGTTAATTTCAGGTTTCAGATATATTTTTTAAAAATCATTTTCTATTATAGATTTTCATACTATATGAGAAATATATATGTATACATATATATTCAGCACAAAAGTATCTAAAAAGTGTTTGAATTTATTGGCTATATTTAGAAGTTCACACTTTTTAATGGAACTTCAAATAATTACAACATATAAATTAAACTGAATCATATGAAATTGCCAATATTTGACTGGCTTGATCCCACAAAACTGAAATTTCACATAGTTCAACCTACAATCTCCTATTATGAAAAACAACAAATTATTGAACTATGGTACTGATTGATTAACACCCAGGTAAAATGCAATGAATGATTTTTATGTGTGAATCTCTGTTAGAGATCTTATGGGCAAAAAAGATTGTTTAGGATATAGTTCCTTTCTTTCACTACTAATAATAACTAAAACAGGATTTGTTTTATATGTGTGTGTGTGTGTGTGTGTGTGTGTGTGTGTGTGTAATGTTTTAAGTGCTGATTTTAATTCTCAAAGTAGCTTTATGTATCTGGTAATATCATTACTCTCTTTTCACATATTAGGAACCTGAAGCACAGAGAAGTAAGGAATTTGTAAAAGGTAACCAAATCAGTATTGCTAACCACTCTTAAACCCAGCTCCAGAGTCTGCATAACTAACCACTGTCCCAGTCCCTTCAAGTTCTATCTGATGAGAGAGATAAGAGGTATGATAAGTACCAAATCACAAGGATAAACGAGAGCTGATTTGCCTAGTGGCTGAGATTATGCTTTCTTGCACCAGTCTTGAATTTGGGTGTCCTCTCTATTACTTTGTAACCGTGTGATGTAGGGAACCTCTTAATTTCACTAATGCTCCATTTCCATGTAAAACATGGAGTGATCAAAAATAATTACCAGATATTAAAAAGCTTTGAGAAAATGCATGTAATATCATTAATATAAGGCTTTAAAAATAAGTCTCAGTTGATATTTCCTCCTCCTTCTTCCCCTTCTCTTCTTTCTCCTTTTCTTTTTCATGTCACTTTGTAACAGTACAGAAAAGTGGAACATCACTTCCCCAGGAAGAACTGGGTAAAGCTTTGAAAAATGGGTAGAATTGATTTAGGGTAGGAAGTAGGAAAAAGATAATGTGCTGAGTGTCCTTCCTCAGATTTTGAGTTTCTTAAGTGTCCTTACATTGATTTCCACAAATTTATGAGAGAGAGAGAGAGAGAAAGAAGAGAGAGAGAGAGAGAGAGAGAGAGAGACAGAGAGAGAGAGAGACAGAGAGAGAGAGAGANTGTGTGTGTGTGTGTGTGTGTGTGTGTGTGTGTGTGGTATGTGTGTACAGCATACAACTCAATCTTTCTTTTTCCCTTCAATAGGGGACATTTATATACTGGTGAATTTTATCAACAGTAAAGAGCATAGCTCTTTCTCTATTAGCATATCAAATCCCACTAGTAGGCAGTTACACTGTTTCCATATTTCTCCTTTGTAAACAACACTGCTTAAGGAGGAGGTGGAGGTAGGGGTAGGAGTGAAGGTTCTAATGGTAGGCTGCTCCCCATTTGACAACTGAGTGACTTAGAGGAGAAAATTCAAGTCTCAGTATCATTTCAGTGCTTATCTTTTATGGTTGTTTTGAGACTCCAATACACCTAACACAATGCCTGAGACTTCATACTCAGCTCCATGAATGTTAGTAGGAGTTGTATTAGCAATTTTGTAGTAAATGACAAGGATCACGGTAACATGCCCTGTACAGCTATACAAGCATATCTAACACCTTCATTCCTGCAAGAATAATTTCTAGTCAAGAGGGGTGCAAAATTTTAATTTTGATTTTAATTAGCTTGAAAAATTCTCCTCCAAAAATGCTGTGTCAAATTACCCTCTCTCCAATAGAGATGATGAAACTCTTCGCCCTCCCATAGCCTCACCAACACTGTACATCATCAACCATTTTAATCCAGTTCCTTGACATCATAAGCATTCAAACATTTGCTGAGTGGTAGAATGAATACTTTCATAAGTTAAAAAGAGTATTTTCATTGTTTTAATTGGTACTTCCTTAATTACGAATGCGATAATGTTTTTATACGGTTTTAAGTCATTTCTTTTCCTGAGAAATGCCTGTTTTGGTCTTTGCTCATTTTAACAAGTTTATTGACTTTTTTTATTGCTATGTAATACCTCTTAATATAGTAAAGATATTATCTCTGCCATGTTTGTTGCAAATGCTTTCCCCAGTCTGTTGAAATTTTATTTAGAATATAAGATTTTTGCTATATTGATGGAGAGTTTTCGAACTTTAGTCTACAGAACATATAGTAATAAATGTAAATCAGTAGGCATTACAAGCAGTTTTATATCATTAGGACAATACACAAGAATTCTTAAAGAAAACCAATGATATGCACCTAAGCCATAAAAACAAAGAATTCTTAAAAATCCTCTTGTAAAAATATAGTGCAAGAAGCAGTCAAGATTTTTGCTGCCAATATAAGTAGAGGGAAATAGAGAGTAATACAAATTTATTCTCACATTATCAAGAATTAGTGCTGCTGAGAGTGTTTATAAACATTAGCTAATGTAGATAAAACACTGATGCTTCAGCAGCAGTCTTTTTCACACTCCATGCAGAGAGGGCCCTTTTGCCTCCAGCCCTGGCTGGTCTCTAAGGGCCTCGTTCCTGCAGAGCCTCAGAGGACACGGATAGTGCCCATTCAAAGACCCATTTCCCCTCTGTCGTCAGCAGTTTGCCATTTCACAGAATGTCCAAGACACGAAACTGAAACTGTCCTTTAGTATAGGCTTTGCATTGGAACAAATATCCTTTGCTCTTTAGAGATATATCATGTCTTAAACAAAATAGATTGGTGAAGATTCAAATCAATTCATTTTATAAAAGTATTTGTCATGTCTCAAATGGATTTTTCTAACTATTAAGATGATTGGAACACAATGTAATTTGGAAAAGAAAATTTTCATATAAGCTTTTAAGAATACATGACATTTATACAAAGTTTGATGGTTAAGACTTCTATCTTAATTTTTGGTTTAAAAAATATATTTTCAATTTGGAAATAAAACCTCCTATCTGCCCCAAACACAAAAAAATTTTTTTCAGAATTCCACCATTTTAAAAAATGTGTATAGTAGCCAGTAGAAATCTCCTTTCATGTTAATTTGTTCATCCCTGTTGCTAACAAGTTTGACCTATACTTTTTCTTTCCTTGTTTAAACACATATATACAAGTGGAGAGTGGCAAAGGATTTTGCAGATCCACTTAACATTACATAGTTATAACTCTGTGATAGAATGTCAGAGGCAACAGGAAGAATCCCTACCATCAAATGTAAATACGACTCCCCTTATTGCCGATATTCCACAAGCACAAGAGAAATTTAATTAAAATCTAAAGAAGTTTGAGAGCAAATATCTATGGGTGGCAATTAACATAAATTCACTCTCATTGGGAGAAGCAGTAGAGAACCAAGAGATTGGGGTAGGACATCAGATTCCCCTCCATAACAGTGGGGAGGGGGAATGGCCCATTCCTTCACATACATCTCAGTAATCATGGGTGATCTCTAAACCGAAATATATCACAAGCAGACCGACACAGATCAAAAAGCAAAACAGGTGATTGCAGAAAATGAAGGGACCCAATACATGGGCAGTATATGCCAAATCTTAAACTGAAAAGAAAATATATTTTATGGTTGCAGAATATTTTGTGATTAAAGTTTGCTATGATTTAATAGTTTTAAAGACCTACCATGTCTGACACCTGATACATGATAAACACATTTAATAAATATATAGAGTTGGTATTAATTAAAAAAAATGTATCTACCAAGCCTGCTCTGGAAGTCATATATACCTACAGAACTAAAAAAAGCAATGTGGTTAGGACTGATTCACCAAAATATTAATATTTGAACTCAGTTGAATTGGGCCTTGGAATTAGAGTTTAGCACAAGCCTTTGTTTTTAGGTCTTGTTTTAGTCTGAACAGATGTCTAGAGGCACAGGTTACTCTAGCATCCCTGTCGCCATGTTGGTCCAGTTGGCAACATCAGGCTATAAAGCCATTTGCTACACTTCTTGGGTATTTCCCTTCAGGAAAAATTGGACATATGGATTGTCTTCAAAAGTGATAATATTAAAGCATAAATGAGTATTTGCTGGCACATGTTTGCATAGCCAGTTGTTTTACTGTTTTTCATAATGGCTTTTTTCTGGGTGATCACTGTACAATAATTGCTAAAGCATAGTTTATGCTAATGATTATCACTGATGCCATTTCTAATATTAGCATTTTATATTGTTATTAATGAGAAATGATACATTTAAAATACTAATACTTATTAAGATAAATGTTACTGTTCCACGAATTTGATTTCTTGCCATCTCTGTTACCTTTTACTCTCATACTCTTCCAAGGTACTGCCCCCAAATACCACCACCCTTCAATAAGTTTAACTAATGAATCAAAGTTTTTGTTTTTTTTCTGTTTCAAACCATCTGTAGCCTATAGGGTACAATCATTCCCCTCTGGTTTTCCTCCTTTTATTACATGATGGGTATTCAAAAGCCATTTACTAGGGGGTGGGGGTAGAGTGAGGCTACAAAGGGAACAGGCAGAACTATCTGGAACTATACTGGTTTCAGAACCATTTTCTAAACATAATAAGTTTAGAAATCCAGTCTCTCAACAGTCTACGTTTTGCTGATTTTTTCTTTTTTTACATTTCTGTTAGTCTACATATACATTATGCTGTAAACTTCAGTTTCACCCCGATGACAACTATATACTATGCTTCTATCTATGTCTCATAATCCTTACACCATGGTAAATTCTCCGGTGTTTGGTAAATATTTTCGAAAAAAAAAAATGAAAGAAAATGACAACAATCTGAAAAACTGAGTAACAGAAAAAGGGTAAAAGAGCTTACCAGGAATTGCCTTGGATAAAATTTAGAAACTGGAAATATATGCTTACCTGAAACCACCACATGTTTATATTACCTGTGTCCTAGAAAAGGAAGAATTACACATGCTGTTGGCTTCTCAGGAACATACCTTCACATTCAGTTTTAGTCAGGAAAGTCCCGGCTTGCCAAGGTTTCTGATGGAATCCTGGACAGCACTGATCACAGCTATCACCACATGTGTTATGCTCACATTCACAGCGGGATTTCTAGTAAAAAAGAGGGGGAAAGCATACTTTTAGCAGTTTTTAGAACCATAAATTAAAAACTTCCCCAGCAAGGTAGAGTGAAGAGAAAACTTCTAGAATAAGTACCAAAACATAAAACTCCTGTCAGTTTGGGAAGGAGGAGGTATCAGCTTTGAGAGCAGATATATTTGATCAACACGAGATTAGGGAGGTCTAGCCTTGTTCTGGAATCACTGGACTTCAACTTGGAAGAGAGTAGAGGCCCAACTGGAAGTGGTCTTGAAGACTGAGAGCCCTTCTTTGATGCGTGAGAAAGTTTTCTGGGTTGGCTGTATCCATTTTAAGGCATCCCTCAAAGTACTGTTAACATTTGGGGGTGTGGGCAGAAGGGAGGGAGTTGAATCCCAGGCATCGAAGGGCATAAAATTTAATTATAACAGAAATCAAATGTCCCAGGATTGACTCTCCTGTCTGTGTGTGCTCCAAGAACATTCTCGATTCATCCCATGGGACTGTCCCTCCAAGGCTACCCTGTGGGCTCTCAAAGCTCAGGAAACACTGCCCTCATTACACCTGATAGACAGCACCCACACCCTGCAGATAGCAACACCACAGACCCACCCAGATAAATACACCAGGGCATTTGAACCTTCCCTGGGAGGTAACATTATGATGCATTAGTCAGAAAACTAGCTTTGAGGGAAAAAAATCCCTTCTGTATTACAGTTTTAGTAAGAGAAAAAAATCTATATGTAGGGAGCTATGTTCACTGATCTCACTATTCAATATATTTCTTCCATATACTGTACAGCAAATGATTTTGTATTTCACCAGTTTGTTTATGACTGAAAATAAAAGATGCTCATTCATCTTATTTTTAGGTTATGTTCACTTAATATGTTGTCATTAATGAAAAATTTGACCCAAAATCATTCCAGCATGCTCTGGTCTGGCAGTTTCAATGCTCTCTTCCACCCCACTCCTTATGGCCCCGGCCCTACCTCAATCTCCTGTTACACGGCCATTTATATTTACTTCCATACCCAGTTTTCATTTGTTTGCATTAATTTTTTTTGAAAACTTTAAAAATAAATGGTCAAGTTGATTGATGGCAGGCATTCCCCAAAGCTAAATCATACAGCATGCTGTCATAGCTAGCGGGTTTTCAAAATAGATATACTAGTTTAGAGTCTTTTTTGAAAAAAAACAACAACAAAAAAAAAAGAAAAAGAAAACAACTAATCTGTTTTCTAGTACTGTGATGGCTGACTTCAAAGTCTATCATCCTAACCACCAGCTCTATTTCACCCTGGCACAGCTTTCTGTTACGCTAAGTGGGGACCTGACACCCATTCACAGAGCGTCCTTGTGGGCAAAGCCTGTCATGAAGCATTTTACAGTTCCGAGATTCATTTTGCCTAAGTGTCCTATAAATATACATACATTTGTCACTGGATCAAGTGGACAAGCCCTGGCATGGCCATAGCAGATGCACATCCCTCCAACAGAAATATCTTTGACCGAGTAGTAATACTGCAAAAAGCAATCGAGAGAGAAATCCTGTTAAGATGACTGGAAGGTGAAAGCAACAAAAGGGGACATTCAGTTAAAAATTTTACTTTCTGATTTTATCCTTAGTTTGAAGCACGTTTGTGTTCCTGCAGGACAGAGAACTCGCAGAAGGGATCAAAAAACTAACTCCTCACACTGTAATCATAGCTTCAAAAATGAATGCCTCTAATTTATGTTAGATGGACATTTGAGAATGTTTTTTCCCACAGACAGTACAAAGTTCATGTATCTGTTTTTGAGAGCAACTTGTAATAATTATTTATAAAAGTTGTTTGAATTTCTTGAAAGGAAACCTTTTTTATTGTCATTACCAAAACCTCAGTATTCATGAATCATATGCAAATGGTTTTGACAGAATTGCAAAGAATCAACACATTTAGGGAATGTGCTCATAACCATATATTTCTTACCCATATTAAGAAGGAAATAAAAAAGAACTCTCAAGAGTGAATTATAATAACATAATATGAGGAGTAAATTAGATGTGCATAACACCTTTTTTCATTACTATGTTAAAATGTCCATGCAATTACTTCCCCATCTGAAGTTAATATAGAGCTATGTTTCTGATTATTTTAATCTACCAAGTTATTTTTAAAAGATGATTTATAATTATAGAACTGGACTATTATTAAAAATTTAATTAATGTGTATATAATATTTTATAATTGTGAGAGTATTTTTCATTACCATAATGAATCCAAGTAACAATCTCAGTGGCAGACAGTTCTATTATTCCAATTATTCACATAAAAACATTTAGAGATAATAAGTAGGTGGACACAAATCTGAGTTCCTTTATTACAAATTCCCCTTTTCCATTTCTTTCTTCTTTGTTTTGCTTGTTTTTATTTTTTACATATAGTGTCTTTTATAATATTTTTGTTACATTACCTTACTTGATATACCTAGACCTCAAATTAATGGAACTTGCTAGGAAGTTGAGATAATGCAAAAGTTTGCTTTTCACTAACTTCATCATGTAATAATGTAGACACAAACAGGGATATTTGCTTGGAAAGCTGATATGGTCATTTTTGCAGATGCTCCTAAAATTGGAAAATCTATTTTAAACATACATGTATCATGCTTCACTTTTGAGTTATGAAGAGGAGCTGAAATTCAGTATCCTATTTTTATATATTTAAATGTACATGTAATATTTACTGAACTTTACTTTCAAAAAACATATTTAAGTATTGAATGTTACCACACTATTTTAAAGGCTCATGTACAATGAAGTCGTAAATAATGGATGTTCACCCCAGTCCCCATTATGCCTTCTGCAAAAGATGATTAAAAGGAATACATTTATTTCCATTGATTTTTTTCCTCTCTGATAGATATACTGTCAGGGAAGATTAAATTTCACTTCAAAATTATTCAGTCTTCCTCTGTATATATTTTTAAGTCATGTCAAAATTATAATTAAAAGTAATTTTTTTAACAAGTGAAGAATCTAAACATTGCTATAAAATAATGATTACTTCAGCAAAAGACAATTTACAATACATGAAGTATAATAAAAGGTAAAATTATTTTAGGTTTGGAAAATATGGACACTAAAACAATGAACATATATGGGAATCATAAAATTTTAGAAGTTATTTTGTAATGATGGTGGTTTGGTGTGGATAGTTTAATAAGAAGAGAAAATCTATTAGGGATATTCATAAACCATGAAAAGCACTGCCCTTCAATATTCAGCCTAATGGTCCATTAATTTGGCAACTGTTAGCAAAAGTCTGACCTCAGTGAAACCATTTTGGAACTAAGTGCTTTGTCCCACAATCTTAACTTCTTCCTACAATCGACTTTCACTTGCACCTCTAGTCATACAGTAGATACCCTCTTGGCATGGATTTACTTTATGGACTTGTAGCTGAATTGACTCTCTTGGTAATAATGTCTAATAGCAGCATATATGGGAGGTGACATAAACCAGTGCATGTGGCGAAGGATAAACAGGGGGAAGTGCAATTATCATTCACAGCAACCTGGGCTGATCATCTATGTCATAATCCCACAAATTCCAATTTAAAACTGGAACACAGCACTTCTGTTAGCTCCTGTTTTCAAAGATCTGTTGAAAGGGTGCTATCAACTTTTTTCTGATATTCTATGCACAAAGGAAAACAAAACAGTGTATAGAATCAGTTTTCCCCTCCAGCAGTGCTTTTTAAAACTATGGCTTGGGATTCATTAGTAAAGCAGAACACTAAATTTTTTCATTGGACAAAATGGTCCAAAGACCAGTGACATCAACATTACTGGGAATTTGCTAGAATTTCAGTTTCTCAGCTCTGCCCTAGACCTCCTGAGTCAGAATCTGCATTACCATGATATTACCAGCTGATTTTATGCACATTCAAGTTTAAGACTTATTGGTGTGTATGTATGTTTTATTGTGTGTGTGTGTGTGTGTGAAGATGATGATATAAAATGTATTTAATAGTGTGGGTTGCAGCCAAAAAAGTTTCAACTTCCTATAGTAACTCCCCAAAGCTAATTATAAAAGTAGCTCAGATAACCTAAAGTGACAAAACAATCCTCAAAAATAAGATTATGAAGTAGGCACTATGATCTTCATTTTACAAAAGATGAAGTCAAAGTTCAGAAATATTAAAAAATTTGATAAATGTTATACAGCTAATAAGTGGCTGAGCTTGAATTTGAACAAAAGGTCTATCAAAATTTAAAGTCTTTGATAATAACCACTCCTACGAATCATGGAAAGATAGCTTTTAAAATTATTTAACAGGCAGTTAAAAAGAAGGGTGCAATATCATTCACAGGCTGCAATATAATTCATCAAAACTTACTCTTCGGGTGACAATGGGGTCAATTTCTCTTGGGTCCTTGTGAGCAAACATCATCAAATCAGCATTCAAGGTGCGGATCCTCTGAAATCTCAGGCGAATATAGCGAGCGGAGGTAAACTCTAGCAGTTCAGGAGAAGGGTCATCAGCACTTGGTCTTCCATTGATCAAAGAGATGTGAATCTAGGCAATGTGGGAAAAAATTTAACAATTATGTTTACTAAAAATGAAATATCTGGTTTAATTTTCTTTTCTTGAGAAAACAAAAAATAATACACTTCTTTTCTCCCAATTAATCATTCAGATGCAAGTTCATGTTTACTCACTGAGATGTAGTGAAGTAATTGAGGAATTTTAAGGACCTTTTAATACATCTACATGCAATTCATTTGTTTATATTTTAGTTATTCTCCACATATTGCAATTACCTGTATTACTCTGTTCCAAGACATTATATCTGCTCGACCTTCCTAGGATTTCCATAAATTCTTAAAGCAATCTAATCTTTTTCTGAAAATTATTGTGTCTTAAAATTATTTACAAATCAGGTATACATTGGGATACCAGAAAACTTGTTTTAGAAAAAGTTACAAAATAGACAAAAACAGGAGCTCATAGATACTTAAAATAATTCTGAACTTGAAAGTATCTAATTATATAGCCTTAGTATATAGAGAGTGAAAATTGACATATTGCAAGGAAAACTAGACAGATCATAGTGAGAGATTTCAATTGATTGTTCATTTGTTGTTTGTTTTTTATTATAGTAATTGCTCCATCAAAAAGACAGAAATGCATTGTCACCCCAATAAATGTAATAAATAAAAAAGTATCAAGAGTATAACAATCTATGAAAAGTAGATGTATGAAAATAAAATAAAATTTGGGTGGAATGGTAAATTTGTTAGGAAAATAATTTAGAACAAGTGATACCATAAGAAATAAAATCTAATTATACTGTTATCCATTTATGAAATGGAGAAATTGCCAAGAAACTACCTTCCAAATGTACATAAAGCCCGCATGCTCTCACAAGGATTTCACAAGAGCAGGAATAAACCAGTTTGGTAAAATAAAAATAACTACCACAGATAAAGAATATTTTCCCTAACACCTAAAGAACTCCTATAAATCAACAAGAAAAAAAGACTAACAATATAACACAAAAAACAGACAAAAAGACATAAGGGGATTATTCAAAAAAATAAAATATAAGTGGCTGTTAAACTTTTGATAAGAATGAACTTCATTCATTAACAGAGAATTGTTCATTAAAACCATAATAATAAACTTTTTCCTTTTTTTTCAGGTGGTCAAATCCCCAAGATACTGCTAATACTCCCTGACAGCAGGACTGAGGGGGTACAAGTCATTCTCATACACTTACAGGTATGAGTGTTAAATGGCACAAACCCTTATGAAGGTTCTACTTCTGGGAAATTATCATATACATACACACACACACACATACACACACACACACACACACAAGAGTATATATATTCTGACAGCATTGTTTGTAATAGCAAAAGATTGAAAACATTCTAATACCCATCAATGTACAACTGGTTAAATAAATTATACATCTATATAGTGAATTAGTGCACCATGAAAAAGAATGAGGAAACTCTTGATACACTGATAGGAAGAAGCACTTTCACTTTTGTTTTGTTTTGTAAATGCATTATTACCTATGCAATAAATTAAATCAAATCAAAATTGTTAAAGAAATTGAAATTGAGTGATAGGTTTTGGACTGAAAACACACAAACACACACACACACTCACACACACACACACACACACACACGCATGCACAGGAGGCTAAAGAGACAGAAAGCAAGACGGAAGGAGTCCTGTGCTGCTGGAAGCTGTTTGGGAACACGTATGTACTGGGGAAACTGTGACATGAGATCACCCACTAGAGTTTTCATCTACTTTTGCAAAATGATATATCATGTGTGTTAATTACATTTTTGACAGCAGAGGCAATGATATGTGTTTCCATTCCTAACATCCTGCATTTAGATAATCCCTGAGAGCATTTTACAAACTGACTGGCAATAAACTACTGAGTCACTAGAGAAATAAATGCAGCAAACTCCAAGATGAGAAACTAATTCTGATGTCACAAAGTATAAACTCAAAATGCCTCATGATAAAAATATAAAATGTCCCACCTAATTGAGTCTACCTTGGATACTTAGTAAAGAATAAATTCACTTAACACATTTGAGGATGATAGAATGCAAGGTCTGCTAAAACACAGAATCTAAAATTACTGGATATCCTTGCTGTAATGTAAAAATTTCTAAAACAGCAAAGTGGATCTTATATATTCAACAGTTCTGTCATCTATCAGATGATCCAGAAATGTATTCAATTAAATTGTCTGCATTACTTAAGAAGCTACCAATTAATTGTTAAAATCATGAATAGATATATGAAGCAATTAAAAATTAGCTCCCTTTATTAATTTAATAAATTAATTTTGGCATCTAAAAAAATCACCAGTGCTCTTGAATTCATGCTTAAATTTCTGTTTTATCAAGCTCTCCCTTGAATGCTCCTAAAAGAGTTTGAAAAAAATAAAAAAGAGGAAATCACTGCATGTCTAGGGTTAAAGTTTCTGAAAATTATTAAGGTTTATTTGGTGCTAATTCTATGGTGAACCGTGCTTGTGGCTGTACATGAAATCAGTAAGTTCCTCATTTAAATATACAGAAACTTTAAATAAATGTTGTACTTATTCTCATGTAGGTGAATAAGCCCTGTGATAGCTACACAAAGGATTCAGCAAAGGAACACTTCTCACAGCTTTGGTATTTTCATCGAACTACTCTGCCAAGAGATCTTGTGAGCATAGTTAGTCCCAAGCTGTTTTGGGGATATAATACCAGCCAGCTGTTTGGCCACGCTGTGAGCAACTTCCATCCAACGGTTTCTATTTTTTTTTCTTTTTTTTCCCACTCTCCTTCAAAATAAATCAAAATATTGGAGAGTATATTTCCACTGTCTTGATGCTGTGTAATTCCAAGTCCACTGGAGAGTTTAACATACTTCCTGGTTTCCTGAGGGTGACAACTGGAGGGAGGGTGTCCATCTTCAAAAAAGATGAAAAGTATCAGTCCTCAAGACCACCACTGTCTAGCTGTGAGGCCGTGGGAAGCCTGTGGCAGTCTAGTGTCCTCTGAAATGATTTTGATTACAGACATGTTGGTGGGTGTATGTTCATGCTATCAAAGGATTCATTCCAACTGACAACATCAGCCTGATTAACAACCATTTGTTTTTTAGGTTTTAAAATGACACTCATGTTTGAAATTAGTTTTCACAGATAAAGAGAAAAAAAAATATCTCATGAGTTTATGACCAAAGGACTAAATCAATATTATACTCTACTCATCCAAATAATTCTGTTTTTATTAGTGTAAGCATACTGTATGAATCATGTTTTTATTGCAGATAGATGAACATTTGTGCCTCTATGGCATTTTTACTTTTATGGTTAGAATACAATTTAAAAATGGTTTCTGGGGCTGGCCGAGTGGCACGTTGGTTAGGAGTTGGCTTGGGATGCCAGCTCTGAGCAGCAGGGCCCCAGTTCGGATCCCACATATGAGGACCAGTGACGCCCTCTACAGCAAAGATGGTGAACAACAGCTCCTTGAGCTGGGCTGCCGTGAGTCGCCATTGACGGAGTAGACTGCAATGGGGATGGCCAGCAGCGGGCATGAGCTTTCCCAAGCGGCCGTCCAATGGCCCGTGAGCGACTGCCTCACCTGCGAAGAGCGCAGTGATAATANCCCTCCCCCAACACATTTCTATGCTAGGCATGCCTTTACTACCTTGTTCAAGATTCCAAGATATTTTCTCTGATTTATTTAATCTCTTATCTTATCCCCCCAAAATATAAGGTCATTTATTCCCTGCACCTAAGACAGCATTTGCCACATAAATGGTAATCAGTTTGTTAATGGAAAAAAAAATAGCCAATGTTGAAGAATACTCACTGGCTATATAAACCCATCAAATGTATTCACATCAAAACACTTGGTGGTTGAATTAAAACGGTGTCCCAGCCATAGTTTCGATGCCCTATCTTTTTGGTAATGAATTTGCTTTGCAGCGATTAATGTGTGAGTTACTTCACTGCATTTATAAGATAAATGGAAGCAAAATATAAAATTACAAGAAAGAGTAAAATGTTTTTCATTCACTGATAAAAAGAACAAATGTAGAGATAATGAGAAAGGCAAACTGAAATCAATAACATGTTTTTTTTTCCTTCAAAAAACAATAGAGTTGTTGTTTTTTTCCTTAACATAATCTTTAAGAATTTTTACCACTAGTCCTGCAGTAAGTAATTCATCCTGAAAAGAACAGTGGATAACTGCTCTAAGTAAGATGCCAGATTTAAAAATATTTGAAATGCCTCTAAGAAGGTGCCAACTGTCATTCCAGATACAACTAACATCTCCACATGATTATGCAGCACATATCAGGGTACTAGAATGTGTTTGTGTAGAAACAGATACATACACACATGCTTTACATATTATGAGCCAAAACAACACAGTTCTCAAACTTATTACTCATAACCAATATACTTTCAATTTCCACATAGCTCCCCATGGCACCAGAAGTAATACCTGATTATTCATATGAAAATGCTATTTGTTATTCTCCCAGCCACCAAAAAAGAAGAAATAAATGCGGTATGACTCATTTTTAGCTTAATATTCACCATATTACTAACACAGTAAAGACCTTCTCACAAAAACTTGTATAAATNTAATGGCATTAAAAGGCCTAATCTAGGGCATAACTAACAAGATGATTTTATTTTTCTCAAGCATACAATTTCTGAATTTGAGGTTGTTAGCACCTCCTTCCAGAGCTTTCAGTTTTTACTCCAGGTATCAGGAGGCTCTGCCAGTTCTAATGTGTATGAAGTTCAAGGAGATCTTTGGAATAGCAGATACACCATTGAAAACACATAGTGATCACATATAACCATGCTGTAGAACGGAAAGTCGTTAATCCACAGGGATGACTCATGCTAAATTAAAATATTTGATTTAAGTAAAAATACATGCTAGAAAAGAGCATCAAAGAAGTTTGAAATAAAAATTAGAAGTGTATCTGAGGTCTTCAAAGGAAGAGTAAATATTTTTCTTATTAAATTGATTGAATCTCCCAATTAACAGCCTAGTAGAGAAACTTCCCAAAATGAAATAAGCACAGTGAAGAGGGTGATTCATTTGTTTTTATAAGTGCTCTGTAAGTAATTCTTTCTGAAAATACATCCCAGGCCCACCATGAGTAAGGGACAATGGGGAAGGAGTTCTTGGTTTTAATCTTAGCAGGGGACTCTAGACTAATACGCATTCCCACCCACTATCACCATACCACACAGGCTGTGCAGTTTCACTTCAGATACTGTTAATCATTTCAGGATTCAAAAAGTCTCCTTGAAAAGTCCAGCTGAAAGGGCATACTGATTCATGTGGCTTAAAATACCCTTGCAATTCAGAAGGGATTTTTTTCATTAAAAGCAATAAGGAAGTATAATAACATGAGAAGACAGTAGGTGTGTTTGGATTTTTCTTGAGTGCTCACTTCTACATTTTCCTTTGTATTTTGCCTTCATAGGAAGTCATAGCAAATGCAGTAGCAAAAGACCGTGTTGACTCTCAAGGTTATTAATTTCCTTAAAGATTTCTCAACCCAATTGGAAGAGACATGCCGAAAAGCCTTAGAAAGATCACTTAATAGAGGACAAATAAGGCTTTAAACAAAATAGCACTGGAGACAAAAGTGAAGTCATCCGTAAAAGAAGGTCTGCCTTCTAAGGCCATAAAAAAATATCTAAAATCCAGATATTTTATGGTATACTAATCA
>NW_017732307.1:205601-208066 GCF_001890085.2 Hipposideros armiger | reverse complement strand
AACAAACTCCAAGATATTCTAAAACATTTTGAACAGCATTTCACTCATGATAATGAATAAAGGACTCTTTTTTTCTCCAAGCCACCACAATAGCTTGGACTTAAAGATATTATCTTAGTATGTGGATTCCAAAGCATTGCTTAAAATTCAAGTTACTTTGTAAATACACTGTATAGCCTGTGCTACAGAACCTCAGAAAGGAAGTATTCTCTGGTTTCCTCTCTGTCTTTTGCCAGCTTGATTCTCTCCTGATCCTTCCATTCAGAGAGCAAGTTTTTAAAAGACAAGATTCAGTTGCATCTCTCAAAAACCTTGCAAAATCTTCAAACTGCTATTAGCAAATATAAAATCCCTAGGAGGTCAGCAAAAGAAAAAATTCTAAATTGTATTCTGAATACACAGAAATAAATGATTATAACAGCTGCCATTTGTTGAGTTCCCTCCTTGAGTCACATATTTTATATAAATTGTCTCATTTAATATGACTGATGTTCAAAGACATGTATTTATACTTCTCCATTTTGAGATAAGAAAACGACTTCAAAGAGTCATCCAAGGTTACACAGCTATTGACTGCCATGCCAAGATTCCAAACCAAGCCTGATTTCAAAGGCTCATACACTGAACACCACCACCTGTTACCATTCAAAAGTCTTCCTTCTGGATTGATCTCAACCACTCTGCCATGGGAAATGCTGGTAGAAAAGAAAATAGATTGACAGGACTTTGTATTAAACATGCTTTGTGTTTCCTCAGGAATTTTAGAGGCTGTTACACTCACTTAACCATGTCTGTTTGAAATGAATAAACAGCAGCTGGGAAAAATACATTTCTTACATAAGTATTCTATAAGCATCAGATATATAAAAAAAAAATCTCAATTCCAGATGTTAACATAAAATTATCCACATGCTAAAAAATGATCCTCTAGAATACCAGGGGCAAAAGAAAATCAAACTGGAAATTAATTTCAAAAGAGAAATCAAAGTGCAGACATCAATTTTGTTTTGTGTTAAGTTACAGGAGACTGGTTATTTCTCAGCTTTTTTGGAAGTGCTCTCTTAAATAATGTCATACAGTTGCAAAATTAAGTGTATGTCCTGAGTTGAGAAATGAATGCACTGTCTCTGAAGGATAATATTTTGGGGACACTTTAGCATTGTGCTTATGTGCCATTTTTGGATTGAAAAGTGTGGGTCTCTTAGATACCTCAAAGAAAGAGAGGGACAAAATAAAAATCACTGTCATGCAAATATATTTAATCACCTAATAATATTCTTATGTGAATGTTTAAATTTGAATCCAGAATAATTGATTACCTTTAATATAGCTCTTGACCATAAATGAATGATAAATGCNCTAATTATATAATTTATATCATAATATTTTTTCTGAGCAAGTCTCTAAATTCAAAGTTTATCCTTCAGATCTTATTTCAAGAATGTACCATACAATCAATTGTGATATATACTTGAATATATGATACATAAGATCTAATATGACAATTGGAAATGTGGACCTTGAGGGACATGGGGCAATGTATATGCTAATTTGTTTGCTTTTGTTTAATGTACAGTAAAGCTTGGGTCTCTCCACACCTTTCCTGGAGCACTCTGGTCAAGTTCTTTATGAGCCCAGAGCCCCTTCCTCTGATAATGTTTATTTAATAAAATTTTAGGGTTTTGTTTTTAGTTTTGTTTTTTAAGAAATCAAACAGAATTAGCAAATAGTCAATTGCTTATTATATAAATCATGCCAAGGTCTGAGTGCACGTTTCCCAAAGGATTATTTTCACATCCTGCAACAAAGAGAATATGCAATGCTTACAGCGTTCTTGCAAGAAATCTCTGTCGAAAACTGTGTGTTTGCTCTTTGATTTTGCTACCTCATCTTTCTGACCTCTGCCGGTTGGAGTGCCTCAGGGCTCAGCTCTAGGCCTGTTTCGCCTCCTGGTCTTTTATCTACTTCCTGGGTGATCTTGTGCGGTCTCATGGCTTTAAATTCTCAGGTTCATTTCTTTCAGTGGCATTTCTCAGCCGAACTCTAAAATACTATACACCATCTATTCAACTGCACTTAATGACAATTCAATCCTTCTAGGGTCTCAGGCCAAAAAAACGTTGACTCATACTTTACTCAACTTATTCTCTCACATCTCAAGGAAAATCCATCAGCAAATCCTCCTTACAGATCCAAATGGTCAGGAAATCCTATTGGCTCTACTTATATATCTTCCATTCAAACACTCTCCCCATCTTCCCTGCTGCCACCATGGTCTAAGCCACTCTCATTTATGCCCTGAAGCCTGTAAACATCTCCTAACTGCTCTCCTCCTTACACACTCCATTCCTGAGCTCAGGCACCAATGCAACTCAGCTAAGGGATGCCGGCCGGACATAGGAGACTCCTACAATAGGGAAAACGGACTTTGTTACAGCACAGGAGGCAACATGAACGTCAGCATA
>NW_017732307.1:194546-202595 GCF_001890085.2 Hipposideros armiger | reverse complement strand
TATCCATTCTATAAAGTCTACATGCTAATACAAATTCATAGGCAGTTTGAGGGTATATGTTCATGACTGTGGCTAAGCACACAGGCTATAGCATCAGCCTGGTTCAAATCTTGGCCCTGTCATTTATTAGCTTGGGAAAAGTAATACTGCCCAGCAGTTTCCTCGTTTGTAAAATGGGAACAATGTTAGTGTCTACTACATGAGGTTATTGTGAGAGTTTGATGAGTTAAGAGATGAAAACTACTTAGAATGGCATCTGGCATGTTGCAATGGATCAATAAATGTTTGCTGTTATTACGCAAAATATATGCTGGGGAAAATATACTGGTTCTAACCACAGGTCAACTGACAATGCACTTTTGTGCAGCAGTGGGCGAGCTCTCCACATGGTTAGTAGTACGTATTCTATGTTAATCACACAGAAGACTCCCAGCAACAAAAAATATTCATGCTTAAGTCCCTGCCAAGAAATTCAATCCTTTCGATTTGCCTGTACGTTTGACATTTGAGAGTCATATCAAGATGGGCACGTTACACATCCATCTTCAGGGCTTCTTCCTGGGTTCAACAGACTCACAAAATTATGGCACTGAATCAGATTATCCTACTTCTTCACAGACACAAATATCATCATTTAGTGAAAGTTTTAAGTTTATATCCTTAGCTTTCTTATGTAGTGTAAATAAATAAATAAATAATCTTGTCCTCACTATTAGCTATGCTTAAAAGTCTTCTACTTTTTGCTATCTGAAGCCTTTACATAAGGACTGCATTAAACTTTTCTATGAGAATTAACTGCCAAGGAAATGTTTGTCTTGAAAATTTGGAAGCTCTCCTTTGTCAGACAAGGAAACTACATAATTTAACATTTTTCTTTTTTGNTTTCTACCCAAGATTTTCAAGTTAAGTTGATTTAAAGAAAATTAGATAATTAACATTTTTGATCCATGATTTCCTTATATTTAAGTCTATTGTGTTTGTTAATATTAGTTAAATATTAGTTAACTTTATTCTCTATTATACTAAAGTTTCATTTTGACAGGCTATTTTCAGCTGAGCAGAACACATAGATTTGTTTTCTGATACATAAGACATTGCATTTGAACTTAAGAATTATTCAACTTAATTTTGTTAATAAAAGCAAAGTAGACCTTACTAATTGTTTACCTCCTTCCTTATGCAAATCATATTCTGGCTACTTCATTGTCAAATCAATAAATTTGATGTACTATTCTTTATAACAGTCCATAAAAAAACAAGTTAAAATTATAAAGTAGTCCTTAAATTCCATGGACATATAGTAACTATCAATAAGGTTAATAATCAATTACAGACTACCTTGCTTCTAGGAGGAAAATTTTTACTAAATGTTATCATTTTTATGGGCCATTAGTTTTATTATATGTAACTGAATAGTCATTGAAAAATAACCTTCCTTATCAGAAAAGTTTCACTGCAATTTTTCCTTTCACTAACACTTTTTCCAAGCAACGGGATATTTTTAAAATCTTAAAAATATGAAAATATAAAAAAATAATACAGTGATAATAAAATATACTGGATAAATAATAACAGTTATATATTATGTCATTTATAATACAGGCTAAAATATTTAAACAATTCAGACTGGAGATTTCTGTATCAATTATCTTTAGGACCATAATGAAGAAATGGGGTATTATAGAATCAATCGTTTTCCAGGCCATGATTTTCAGTTATATCAGGCACAGTTTATTAAAGTCCTCTTTTCATTATGCCTTTGGAAAAGTCATGATGCATGTTTGCAACAGATGGCACTAGTTCATTTTTGGAAGTACTTAGAGTCATTCGCATCTATGTTATTGCTATGTCATTTGACAGCTGACAGTTCTAGCTTCATTCTAAAAAAAAAAAATGAGCGATTTGGTTGAGCTTTGGAGATTTTACAAGTTGAAGATGGAAGACCAAACTGTGCATTTTTGCCATATTTTACTGTTTTACTTCCATAAAGGGAAGAACNGATCTGGAGGGAGACACTATCTCTATCTTCCAAGGCTATAAGCAGTCTTTCCCTTTGCTTCACAGGAAGACACTATTTCTACTTTTCAATGCTGTTCACGCTATAAAGAGCCTTGAAATGACAGTCTGGAACAATGACGATCAGCGCCTCTAACTTCAAAATTTATAACCAATTTTCCACAGTTTCTCTTTGGAATTTAGACCTAAGCTTTTGGATCTGGTCTATTAACCTAAATATAACTATTATTTCAGAAACACATCGCATGACTTAGATGGTTTTAAGTTGTAGTACTTTAAAAATTGGCATTCACGTGCTGATTTTATAATTTAAGTTTATCTTGTTTTATTGTCAGTGTTAGGAAGGTATTAACTACATTCCTCATTTTTGCAAATGGGGAAACAGGCTCAGAGAAGTTAAAGAATTGGCTTGAGAGCAAACAAGTAGTGAGTGACAGAGCCCGGGGTTCAAGTCCAGCAGTAACACATATGGGCAAGCTGGAGTATGCCATCCCTGGGGGAATGCGCTCTACCACAAACTGCTCTGCACCACTGCCGTCCAGCCAAACCGGAGATCACTCAACACCCACAACAATACAAGTTACGGGTATTCACATAAGCACCATGTGGAAAAAATCAGGTGATACACTTCCCAATGTTCTGTCTACTGCTATGGGGCCTCCCACAGATTTCCAAAGGCGTGAAGCAAAGAAAAGCATGAAGGCGTTCTGGGTCAGAGTTCCCCATGTTCTCACTTTGGACCACAAATATTAAAAGGATGTGTTTGTGATTATGAGCACATTTGCACACTGAAACTCCCCGATGAAATCCAGTTGCCGAGGGGAAACACAGAAGTCCATATTGGTGCAATCTTAGGCAGGAGCATTTGACAAACAAGGACTACATTCTGATATAAGTTTTGTTTATAAAAAATGATATTATAAGTGTTGANAAGAACAAAAGGACAGCAACTTATCTGTTCCCCTTCTCTGATTCCCCAATGCTTTTCCACTCCCCAAATTCCTTAATAAAATCTTTAAAAAATAAAAATAAATAAAAAAAATAAAAATGGTTTCTGCAGCAAATAATCAAATTTCTAGTATGGATAATTGTCTCACATTATTATGCTTTTCTATTTACATTACTACACCTGCATTAGGTTTCTAGAAGAGCTACCGTATTTCCCCAGCTATAAAACGCACCCTTTTTCAAAAAATTTGGGGTCTAAAAGCTGGGTGCATCTTATACAGTGGTTATAGATTTTTTATTTGCATTTCCTGCTTTTTTCACACTTGTTTTTGTGCTCATTGTTGTAGTTTTTTTACTTGCATTTCCCGCTTTTTCGCGCTTGTTTTCTTTGCGTTCATTTTTTCGCACTTGTTACCCGTATATTACGGTAGGTTACAGTTTGCCATGTTCTGCCCACAAATGGCTCAGAAAAGGTTTCATACAGTGCTGAACTCAAGTTAAAAGTGATCCAGTTTGCAAAAGTGAATGGAAACCGTGCTGCTGAACGTAAGTTTGGTCCTCCTCCAACTGAGTAAACAATCTGAGACTGGCTACGGGAAGAAGAAACTCTACTGAAAACGCCACGGCAGAAGGCCATGAGAGGCAATATATGAAGATAGTGATTCGTCATCAGACACAGATGAGGACAAGCTAATGGTTGGGAGTTTTGACAGTGACGAGGAGTTGTATGAATTTTATGATGAATAAACTTGAGTTAAATAACTTTATGTAATTTTTTTTTTCAAATTTCGAGCCCCCAAATTAAGGTGCGTCTCATACATGGGAGTGTCTTAATACCCTGACCAATAATACAAATTTCTTGACTGGATGGATGGGAGAATAAAGGCTGCTTAAAAATCATTAATAAGTGTTGGAAACTTTGAAATGAGTGCTGGAAGTACATGGAGTTGACAACGTGATATGCAGTGTGCTCTCTTAGAACATTTTTAACTGCCCTTCGAATTATCAATCTCTAAATGTGCCAATGAAAAAAGCACAACGACTTGAAAATATGGTGTCTCCAGGAGACAGAACAATAAAATTCACTTGCATAGGATGAGGTTACCTATTTATAGGTGTGTTCAAAGAATCTGTATGTAAATGAGTGATGGAGAGTCATAGGAACCTCTTAAATCCAATCATGTTTAATATGATATTATTTCAGAAAGGGAGAGTAGGATTATAATAACTTTGAAAAATGAGCCTAATCATTTTTATTTTACCGTGTATGGGGGAAAAAAATAAAAAAAGCACGTGTTTGGAGAAAGGGAGTGAGCTGTAGGAAGCAAGAGGACAATGCAACAATTTGTCATTATGTTTCTAGCACAGAAGAAAGGCTCCAGCTCTAGCTCAAGATGATCAGTAGAAACCTTCAAATGATGACTTTTCAGTCCTCACCATGCCTCATCTATTAGCAGCCTTTCAAACAACTGAATACTCCATTGTCTTCCAGGATATCACACTGTCCCTGTTTTCTTCCTCTCAGGCTATCCCTTCTCAATCTCCTTCCCTACTTACTACCTTTTCTCCTCCCTAACTCTAATGTTGGATGGAGCACCATATTGTTCAGTCTTTGGCCTCTTTTTCTGTTCTATTCACACTTCCTCACTTAGAGATCCCATCGCAGCTTTAAATACAATCTATATTGATGCCGCCCACATCTCTGTTTCCAGGCCTGATCTCTTCTCTGCAGGTCAGGGTGCAGAATCCAACTGCCTTCTGGATACATCTATTTGGCTGTCTGATATGTATCTCAAACTTACAACTCAAACTGAGTTCCTTCTCTTTATCCCCACAGTCTTCCCAATCTCACTAAATAATTTCATCATTTCAGCTACTCAGGACTCACAATTTAGAAATCATCCTTGATTGCTTTTGTTTCTTTCTTCTTACATCCAGAGTGTCTGAAAATCTTGTTGGCTTCACCTTCAAAATATATCCAGTAGCCGAATGCTTCTCACCACCCCCACTGAAACCATCTTCATCCAAGCTTTCACCACCTACCTGGACACTACAATAGGATCAGAACAGGTCTCCCTATTACCATATTTAATTCCCTAGGGTCTATTTGCAACACAGCAGCTGCTTTTTTCTTTCGTTCTTTCCCTTTTTTTTTAAGTTGTTAGTAAATGTTTCCATCAATTTATTCTCATTGTATTCCTTAAAAGCAAAAATCAGAAGTTTAATATTAATGATTTAAAATATTGTATTGTACATCAAAGCCAACTTGCACTCATGCTGCAAGTTTGCCTATGTTTTCTTTTGTTTGCCAGATTACCTTCAGTAATTTCTGCAAAGAGATTCCTCTTCAACAGATTATACAAGGTCTGACAATTAAGTTTACAAACTTGCCGCCATATGCTTACATTAGCAGCACTGTACAAACAGCTCAGTAAGGTTTCATAACCTTGGTATATCAGTGTCTCAGTAAGGTTTCATAATCTTGGTATATCATGTCGATGTGTGGTGGTGTCTTGTTGAGTGGTGTTCATTATTATTGCTTTGCGTGTTTTCGTGTGCCATCGCGAGAATGCCTGAGCTTGAATTAGAGCAACAAACATTAAACATCTTGTTAAACTTGGCAAGAGTGGAAGTGAAATCAGGTACATGTTAGTCCAAATTTATGGGGATAATGCCATGAAGAAAATGGCAGTGTATAAATAGATCAAACATTTTTCTGAGGGGAGAGAACATCACTGATGAAGAGAGGTCAGGGCGGCCAGTAATGAGCAAAACTGTGAAAACATTTCAAAAATTTGTCAAATTGTGTGTCAAAATCATCACCTGACTGTGAGAAGCATAGAAGACCAAGTAAATACCAATAGAGAAATAGATAGAAAAATCTTAATTGAAAATCTTGGCATGAAAAAGGTGCGTGCAAAAATGGTCCCGAAGGAGCTCACCGATGAACAAAAGCAAAGGAGAATCAAAGTCTGCCAAGACTTTTTGAAGAGGCAAGATGATGTTTGGGGGCATCTTATCACCGGTAATGAAAGATGGGTGTACCAATATGACCCTGAAACAAAGTGCACAATGGAAATCAGCCAATTCTCCAATACCAAAAAAGTTCCATTGGTCCAAATCAAGAGTTAAAATGATGTTGCTAACCTTTTCTGATATCAGAGGGATTAATAATTATGAATTTGTACCAATTGGACAACTTAACCAAGTTTACTATTTGGAAGTGCTGAAAAGGCTACATGAAAAAGTTAAACGGAAGTGACCTGAACTTTTCGCCAACAACTCATGGCTCTTGCATCATGACAATGCACCAGCTCACATGGCACAGTCTGTGAGGGAGTTTTTAGCCAGTAGAAAAAAAAGAAAAACATTGGAAAACCCTCCCTACTCACTTGATCTGGCCCCCAATGACTTCTGTCTTTAACCCAAAAATAAAAGAAATATTAAAAGAAAGACATTTTGATGACATTCAGACACCAAGTGTAATACAATGACAGTTCTGATGGCCATTCCAGAAAAAAGAGTTCCAACATTGCTTTGAAGAGTGGACTAGGCACTTGCATTGGTACATAGCTTCCCAAGGAGAGTATTTCAAAGGTGACAGTAGTGATATTCAGCAATGAGGTATGTCACGCTTTTTCCAAGGTGAGTTCACAAACTTAAGTGCCAGAACTTGCATACAAGAGGCAAAGAAAGGATGGCCAATAACTTTATGAAAATAGTGTGAGCTACAGCAAAATAGATCCATCCCCAACTTAAGTGTGTGTTACGTGCGCAGTTGAGTTGGCTCCAATTTCTGGAGATTATATAAATAAGTGAGGTCCACAATGTCCTGTCCTCACAGCCCTCTTCAGTTATTTTAGGCTCACACCTATGGCTTCTTTTATGGAGTCAGTCTATCTCATATTAGGTCTTCCTCTTTTCCTGCTGCCTTCAATTTTTCCCAGAATTTTTGTCTTCTCCAAAGAACCCTGCCTTTTCACAATGTGCCTGCAGTAGGACAGCTTCAGGTTTGTCATTTTTGCCTCCAGCAAAGTTTCAGGCTTTGCTCTGCTACTTGCTTGCCATCTTTCTGCTAGCCCAGAATATCTATAGAGCATCCCTTCAACATCCTATTTCAAAAGAATCATTTTTTTTTTCTATCAGTCTTCTTCAATGTCCAAATTTCACATCCATACATAGTAACTGGGAACACGAGGGTGTGGATGATCTTAGCCTTGGTCTCTAATGAAACGTCTTTGCTCTTCATGATCTTTCCTAATTCTTCCACTGCTGCCCTTCCAAATACCAGCCTTCTCTTGATTTCTTGGCTGCAGTCTCCACTTGAATTGAAAACTAAACCAAGGTAAGCACAATCTTTAACAATGTAGATGTCTTCATTGTCTGTGTTAAACTTCTTTATTTCTTCTGCAGTCATGATTTTTATCTTCTTGATATTCAAACACAGTCCTGCTTTGGCAATTTTTTTCACTTCCATCAGAAGCCATTTTAAAGCATTGCTGCTTTCTGCCAACACAAGCCCCATGCCATAATCACATTCATCATTAGCAAACTGCACAAACATCATTATTTCCAGAATGGGAGCAAAAGCTTTCAGTCTCTCCTCATTACTCAGTGACTCAACAATTGTCTTGCAAATTCTCTTGAGGTCAGCATATGTTTCAGGGAGTGCTTTAAATAATCCTTGGAAAATTTATCTCCAGTCACATCATTCTTTTAACACTTTCCAATGCTTTTCAGTTTCATTACCACTAAAAGCCAAAAGTTTTACAATGAACTATGAGATTCTATATTGTTTGCAATACTGTCCCCAACCCCTAATATTGTCAAAAGAGAAAATAACTTTTTAAGCACTTTTTCTATTCTTTCCCTTAATCACACTACTCCAGCCAGACTTCCATCTTTGTTACAGCATGTCAGACAGGCTTTTACCTCTGGGCTTTTGAACTTGAGGTCCTTTGCCCAGATTGTTATTCTCCAAGATACAGCAATGGTCACTTTACCATCTATTTCAAAATATTTAGCGAATTCAACTAATTTCTACCTTAAAAGCTATGTAATAAAATAGTCAGATTTTCCTATAAT
>NW_017732307.1:176282-186441 GCF_001890085.2 Hipposideros armiger | reverse complement strand
TGGAGGAGGTTCTGCGTTAATTTTACATGCTTTATAAAACAACAGCAGCAAATACGATCCATGACAAGAGTATTCTAAGTTCAGGTTCCTACATCTTGCTGTACAGAGTTGGATCATAATCATTTATTTACTAAGTTTGTAGGATGTTGGCTCTGCACACCCCTGACATCTGTAAGGCACCAGCAGATCTCTAGTCCCTTCAAAGAAACAGAGAGCACCAAGGGACCTCTCCTCCCACACAACCAGAAGATGATTTTTTCTGCAAATTTACTGAGTACACAGTGTTCTTGTTCCTTTGCTGGACTCAAACTAATAATTGACCACAGGAAGCTACAGGGCCGTGCCCTCAAAGAAGCTCTGAGACAGCTCGTGTTGTTGGTTAGCTGGTGGGGGGTGGGGACATGCTGAAATTCAGAGCCTTGTTTTCTACAGATAACAAATACTTAGAAACATGAAAACTTGGGGGAAATGAATAAACCGCCGATTTGAGGTCAGTGATTATTATTGTAAGTTATTTGTCTAAAGTGGATTTTGTTTCTCAACATTCCCTTTTCTCTTCCTCTTGACAAACACAACATGAATGAAAGGTAAAGGGAGTAAAACATTTAATCAATCATTCAGGGGCCGGGGCTGAATTGCTTTCTGTTATACATTTGCTGCCAAGTTCACAGAATTAGGTTTGTTTTCAATTATTTGTAATATGTTTTCCCAGAAGAATTTATAATAGGCTGTTTAGGCACTGTTCCCATTTCTATTAGTGACAAAAATACAACTGTCCCTCCTCAGCAAAAAGAAAAGGAGTTGAATTAGGAAAATTGCTGTGAATGTTGCTGTTGGACTTAAGAATTTTCTGGTTTGTTTTTGTACTAAACTGGATCCATTGAGAAAATGGCAACAAGACTGTTCATTTCTCTGTTGCTTTCGCTATTTCTATTTTGAAAGAAAGATGCTACCATTAATCTTTTTTGAAATAGTTTATAATAATGACAGCTATAAAATATTTTAAGAAGCACATGTCATGATTATCAGTGCTTTCATCATTACAATAGCTGTGAACTTGGTTCCTTGAAAAAAAGGTACAGCACACTGTAAGTCCAGTGACTACTCACTGGTCAGAATGCAATGTTTCTAGGCTCTCCAGTTCCTCAAACCACCTTTTCTCTCTCATCTCAGGCATTCCTGTAGCTTTTCTCTAGGACTCTCCTGTCCCACCACTATCAGCATCCCTGCCATTTTCTAGATCTCTCAATCTGATAAAGTATTAATTAAAAACATAGACTCATTAACAGGAGATGCCATTGCTTATTAAATGGCTTTTGAGAAACACAAGTAAGAATCTCTGAAATCCTATTAATAGGCATCCCCAGTGGTCTAATTACCTACATGGGAAGATGATGACTTTTCTTAACCCAATCACCTCACTACATAGTAGCACAGGACCAGCGACTATCATCCATGCTCCAAAGCCCACCTTTACTCATCATGAATGGAAGTGCATCCTTAGAGAGTTGGTTTTGAAAATCTCAGGCCTAGGGCTGGTGTGAGTATAGACTGGGGTTTATTTGTTGGTTTTTCTGAAAAGTTGATCAGTCGCTTCTTTAGCTTCATTCCTGATAATAACCTTATTTTCTGTTTGCAAGCCATTCTTTCCTATCAGAAGTAAGCTCTTTTCACCAGTCTATCTCATGACCTTTCCATCCTCCAATGATGTACTTTAGCTGAAATAATCCTTTCACTTAACTGCTACATCTATACCCCTACTTCTCAAAAACCCCTTCATTGAGTCTCCAACATGTTTTTTTGTTTTGTTTTTTAAATTTTAACTTATTCTGAATTTTAATTAGGTACCTTGTTTTTACTTGACTCTCTTCCCTCACATCTATATATCCCAATTTCCTTCCAGTGGTATATTTAAGAAACGTGATGGTACTGACAAAGAGAAAGAAAAACATTCCCTGGTGGCATGATCATTATCAGTTTATATAATCTGCACAGAAGTACACATATACCACCAACAATCTTATTTTTTCTTCAATTAAAAATACAAATATGTATGTAGGTCAACTACAACTAGTGAGTGATTTTAATCTAAGAATTCCAGACTTTATCCATCCAAATAAGTGCTGTCCTTTCAAAATAAGTATTTTGGGGTGCTCTAAGAAGAGTGCAAAATATTGCCTTTTCTTCAACCATTTTAACACTCCTTGTATTTTTAATTATTCCTGAAATTTTTGTTTAAATGATGGGAGGAAGACTATTTAAAACACAACAGTTATTGGGGAAAATAAAAATACATCATAAAAATTAAAGGTCAGAACAGAAACAGAAAATTTAAGTTGGAAACAAGAGAACATGCAGATACTAGACCCTGCCCACATATTTCCTCCACCACCCAGAATTCCACAGCTCCTTAAGCTTCAGTATCCTTAAGCATCAACCACAGGACAATATTGGGAAATATTAAAGATTTGAGAAGGGAACTGGTAACCAAAGATAGGTTACTTGACAAATTTTTTCACTCACTATAAAATCAAATCCTTGTATCCATTGAATTACAACCATTCACCATGGAAAGGATTTTACCAGGTTAATGTCACTTATTTAAAAAACCAAAACTCAAAAAACAAAACTTAGATTAAAAAAAACTGTCTAAAATAATATGCTTGACCTTAAATATAATTTATAATTCTGCCTGCTGCTGTTTCCGTCATTAATATCATTAAAACACAACAGATTAAATAAATTTCAACACATTATCATTTTAGTTTAAATTCTCAAATTTATAAAGTAGTTTCCCCTATCTTTATATATCATTGGTTGGATTGTTAATAAATTTGTTTCTCTAACTTTGAGAAGCAGAAGAACAATTATGGGTCATCTACAATGTCCTTCTAGCTTGTGAAATAAATTGTGTTTGTGTTTCTATGAGCACCTGTCTGACAAATGGAAATGCTAGTTATGATTTATCACCACCATGATATCAAATATCCAGATAATAATAAACATTGATGATTAACTGCACTTTTCAGTTTNTGACAATGCTCTACAAGAACGTCAGTGCCAACGATGGTTCACGAAATTCCATGCTGGTGATTTTGATCTCAATGACACTCCTCAGTCAGGGAGGCCCATCGAGATTGATGACGACAAAATAAAGGCACTGATCGAGTCAAACCCATGTTATACAACACGAGAAATTGCAGAAACATTGAATATCCATCATTCAAGCATTCACAATCACCTGAAGAAGCTGGGATACTTAAGCAAGCTCAATATTTGGGTTCCGCATGAACTCAAAGAAGTTCCTTTGATGGCGCATATAAACATTTGCAATATGCTAATTAAACGTGAGGAAAATTATCCTTTTTTGAAGCTACTGATAACTAGTGATGAGAAGTGGATTTGTTACAACAATGTGTCTGCTACTAGATGATAAATTCAATGAGAATAGAAACTTTGCCTTATTTACAACATAGTTTCAATGTCTAATATAATGAGTAGTACATAGTAGATTATCAATAATTATCTGCTGGATAAATAAATCAATAACAGTGCACAAATATTATAGACTGTGATAGAACTTCCAATGAATTAACTCTTTCCTCAATTAAACATTCACAATTTCTGTATCATGTATATTATTTAAAGCTTCACTTTGTATATATTTTAAGTATATTTTACCTATATTATTAATTCCATTTATTGGGTATACATCAATAATTTTAGCATGAATTTTATTTACCATAATTGAAAACAATCTCACTAGAGCTGTAATAATCTAAGTATCTAAAAGGACATGGGTGTCTCTGTAGCCCCAACATTTGGATAAGTCACCAACAATTAAAGACACTAGTAGAACCATTTCTGAAGATAAAAATAATGCAATATACTTGTATAAATGGATATATCCCTTCAGGTACCTCAACATTCCTACTTACCAGAACTGCAAAGACATTATTCTCCTGCAGGGTGTAGTGCACTGAATTCATTTGGAGGGTCTTTAATAAATATCCCACTATCATTAGACATCTACAAACCCTACCCAAGCAACTACTCTTCCATGGTTGATGACTACTGAGCTGCCTGAAAAGTAGTATTTTAATACATGAAATGTCAAGGACTGTGCATGAACTTAACTTCCTTAACTAACTTATTCCAAGAATGCAAGGAAATATGAGGTTAATGAACTGTTTAACAAATATGATGGTATCATTGCCAACTCTACCCTGAGATTAGTCTTTACAGGTCTTTTACACTACTGTAAGATGATTTTTCTCTTTTGACACCTACTAGGTCGCAATTGCCCCTGAAATGTAGATTGCTTTTCTCCTGTTTTTCAGAATTACAATTCTTGCATTTGTCATTCCTGGATGAAAGCTTTTCCTTCCATAAAATATTTAAACATATTCTTCACTGTCAAAGTAATAGCCATTAATAAATTGCAGCATAATAAGAAAATCAGTTCTCTTCAAAGAGTATTTGTCATCTTATGTTGTTTTTCTTCTCTTGTAGGGAAACTAGTTAAAATATTGTACTCCAAAGGTTTCTGTAGCTTCTCTCCTGGTCAAATAAGAGTATCTCTCCCTCTCTCTATTTTTTTATAAGAGCTATTTATTTTTTTATCCCAACAGCAGATTTAATGTGTCAATGCTTTCTAAGTCCAATGAAATTAACATATAAAAGGGCTAAGTCTTTTGGAACGATCAAAAATAGAAGCATAGTCTTAGCTGCCTTAGGAGTTTTAATGTTCTCAACATCTCAAAATTGGTACAGTCCTTATTTACAAAAAGCTTCTGGAGGTCTTCTTGCTTTGTACAAGTCAGAGCAATCAGCAAAGCATTTATTTCTAAGCCTCTTTGAGCTTAGTTAGTTTCATCTAAAACATGTCCACATCGGTGACCTGCAATCCATCATAATTGAATGGAAGATCTTGGTATTATCTCCATTAGTCATGATGTGTAAAAGAAACAATGGCAACTAAATCCCTGAAATTTTCAAAAGGAGAAAATCATTACTAAATTCAGATATCACCAACCCCCCTCTTTTATTTCTCTAAAAGGACCTTGACACACAGGAGCTCATTTTACATCTATTTTGAAGTTTATAATTATTTTCAAATAATAATTTTTAACAAGTACTCAGAGTTTAAAATGTATCCCTCGTATTTTTCTTTCTCCAGGTAAAGTATATAATATTTGCATGGATAAAAGAAGAGTTGTCAAAATGGGTTTTTTCAATCTCTTTTGGGAGTTTCTCATTTAAATTTTATCAAATGCAGATGTCATTACTAAATATTTGTGCTGTCAAGCTAAGACTATATAGGAATACAGGTATCATCTGAAATTCACAGAAGGAAAGGATTTAAGAAGAATAGCTTCAGAGCAGACCATGAGGGAAAATCACCAGGAGGAAAGTTCTCTCACTCACCTCAAATATTTGCATTGCTCCAAATTTTGTTTTGAGTGTGCCTCAACCAGAGAAAAACTAAGAGAACATAACATTAGTCATCTATTCCAACTTCATTTGCGTATTTCAGAACTTTTTGTTTGCAATACACAGACTCTTGCACATAAAAACAATGGCGGTTATTATTGTGTACTTAACTGGATACGAGACACTCTTGCATGTGATCTGTGTATACTAGTTCATATAGTACTAACTCATTAATGCTTCAATAGCCTCAGAGGTTGGTATTACTATCTCCTTTTTAAAGACGAGAAATAGATATTGACATTTTAACAAGTAAGGCTAAGTTCATATCGCAAGGATGTGCTCCAATTTTAGTCTTACTTCATTGGCTGTGCTCCTCAGTATATCACTATACTACCTTACAGAGCAGGGGCTTAGTAAGCATTTTTGAATAAATAATTGTTGGTCATCTAGTCATGATCTGAAGACTTCTAGCAACATGCAGCTCACCACTGACAAGAGGACCTTCCCCATGCATTCTCCCTCTATTTTTTTATTTGCCTTATTTCCATTCCAACCCTGTGTGTAACTGACCCCAATATTTTAACTCCATTTCTCTCTATTGTCCTACTCTTTGCTCCTCTGGAATTATCTATATTGTTTGATTTCTCAGATCTTGGCTTTTCTTCATGAATCTGGGTCATATTTATCCTACTAGATTTATCCATTCTATCCATTCTTGGGTAAATGGCTTACCGTGCCCCAGGTCACCCCCTCAAGACCAACTACCCCATCAGATGGTGTCCAGACACCCTGAGAAGGGCAGGAGTGCACTATATTAAAACACAGAGGGTAACTAAGCCAAGAGATTATCACCTCCTGGCATTGACCCATATAAGTAGAGATCCTCCTGGTAAGTGGATGCAAAGCTTTACATAGATCAAAACCAGAACTATAACATATCTAAGAGTCAAAGGCTATAGCATCAGTTATTCAGAAAAGATCTAATAACTCCTAAAGTCTTACTAGTATCATAATAAATGAAATTGGTTATGACAGGGTTAGTACTTAAAATATAGTAAATAAAAACCATTCACCGGTGTGCAAAACAACGTACACTTTATGGCAAATTCTATTAAGTAGGAAATACTGAAAGCTCAAGTTATAGGGAGAGTGAAAATAGTATGTTAATGCCAAAAATAAATATCTGCGAAACAAACATGTTTTTCCTTAGTGTGGAGAGCTGTCAGGAAAAGCCTCGAATAGGAAAAAAAGCAACTGAGAATATAATGACCTACATTGGTAGGACAGGACAATCAGTACACTTGAAAGACATATAATAACAGCACAAAGGAAAACAAGCAACATTTTCCTGTTTTGTTTTCAGTCCCCATGTGGGGACACTTGTTTAAAATTAAAATCTTGGAGCAGGAGGTCTAAATACAATGCCAGGACCTATGTCGTTAGATTGGAGCAAAACTTAGATGTATACTTCAAAGAGAATTCAGTCTCTTATTCTCATTCTCTGACTCATGAGTTCCTCGAGAAAAATTAGGCATATGTGTGTGTTTCAAGTATATGAGGTCCGACAATTAAGTTTGCAAACTTACCACAGTGCTCTTACATTGGCAGCACTGTACAAACAGCTCAGTAAGGTTTCATAACCTTGGTATATCGTGTCTCACAGCTGTGTTCGTGTCGACATGTGGTGATGTCTTGCTGAGTGGCGTTCATTATTTTTGTTGCGTATTTCTGTGTGCCGTCGAGACAATGTCTGAGCTTGAATTAGAGCAACAAACAAACATTCAATTTCTTGTTAAACTTGGCAAGAGTGGAAGTGAAATCAGGGAAATGTTAGTCCAAGTTTATGGGGATAATGCCATGAAGAAAACGGCAGTGTACAAATGGATTAAACATTTTTTTCTGAGGGGAGAGAACGTGTCACTAATGAAGAGAGGTCAGGGCAATCAGTAACGAGCAGAAATGATGAAAACATTGCAAACATTAATCGAGTTGTGCGTCCAAATTCTTGGCTGACTGTGAGAAGCATAGCAGACCAAGTAAATATCGATCAAGAAACAGTTAGGAAAATCTTAACTGAAAATCTAGGCAGGAGAAAGGTGTGTGCAAAAATGGTCTCGAGGAGCTCTTGAATCATGACAATGCACCAGCTCACACAGCACTGTCTGTGAGGGAGTTTTTAGCCAGTAAACAAATAATTGTATTGGAACACCCTCCCTACTCACCTGATGTGGCCCCCAATGACTTCTTTCTTTACCCGAAGATAAAGGATATATTGAAAGGAAGACTTTTTGATGATATTCAGGACATCAAGGGTAATACGACGACAGCTCTGATGGCCATTCCAGACAAAGAGTTCCAAAATTGCTTTGAAGGGTGGACTAGGCACTGGCATTAGTGCATAGCTTCCCAAGGGGAGTACTTCAAAGGTGACCATAGTGATATTCAGCAATAAGGTATGTAGCGCTTTTTCTAGGATGAGTTCGCGAACTTAATTGTCTGACCTCGTATGTATGTATGTATGTATGTATATTACTAAATTACTTTTAGAGAACAAAATTGTATATTTCCATAACTGAGGCATTTTCATTTCATTGCGTTCATACATCTGAGTACCAATAGGTCTGTGTGTAAGACTACAGGATGTTCGTGCATGTATATTTTTCTAATTTTGGCTAATACTGTGCCTGATACTTTGTATAATTGTGTGTGTATGTGTGTTTGTGTGTGTTCAGATAGTTAATCACAGTTTAAGACCATATGTTGAAAACAGACTGCATGGGTTCAAATTTTGGCTTGTATAAATTTAGGCAATTTACTTGATCTCTCCATGTGCCACTTTCTTCTATAAAAGGCAAATAAAATCTAAACACTTATGCTATTTGCTGGATTAAAAAAAATAATAACTCATGTGACCTGAATAGAATAATGCCTAGCACACAGGGGAAATACTGTGTTAGTTGTTATTGTTACTCTTGAGAGAGTAAGTAAAACAATACAAATGGTTGTGTGTCTCTCTGCTAAGCAGGATGTGTATGCTACACCCTTTGCAGTAGTTACCTACTGCCAACCNTATATATATATATATATATATATATATATATATATATATATATATATATATATATATAATCTTCTCTCCTTGAGGTACCTCGGAGACAACTAGTGAACCTTGGCAATTTTTAGCAGAGTGACTCTGCAGGTAAGAAGATAAGTATAAACACATTATATTACACACACAAAACACACACACACACACACACACACTACCTATGAATATCCTATTTTGAATTTTTTGATCTGCTTCCAATTTTGGAGTTTAACGTGCCTGGAGATACTGTTCATTAGTTTAAAACAAATTTCACTGTCATCGGAAGCACTGACATCAGCCCCTCTCCACATTCTGCCTTGTTTTTCTCTTTTGATAAACATCTCATGTGGCTGAAAACTGACCCGTGCTATTTTCAGAAAGGAAAGTTAGGTACCAATTGAGCTATTTTTCCAGGCCTGGGATAAAATGCCCTGAATCATTTCTCCTCTCAGCCCTTATGCAGGCCTTACCCAGGGCGGGGCTGATCATAGCTCACATCCTAAACTCCCCTCCCTGGGCTGCCTGGGACATAACTAGGGAACCTTGGCAAATTGTAGCCGAGTGGCTCTGTGGGGAACAAGATGAGTGCAAACACATTATGTTGGGGGGTGACCGGTTAGCTCAGTTGGTTAGAGTGTGGTGCTGATAAACACATATGTTACCAGGACGCTATTTCTCCCAAATTAGGACATTCTGCTACTGTCTTAATGATTTGGCTTCCTAAGACCATCATTTGCAACTCTCTAAATTTACATACTCTTTCTGTGGTCAGAGAGGTATTATTTGTTCGTTTGTTTGCCAGTATTTAACATCATCCATGTAAATAGTTTAGCCTTGTTAGCTAGCATCAGGTGCTGGATGGAATGAATGGAGACTATGTCATAGCAGCCATACAACACAACGTTAAGTGCTGACAAAATGGGTGATTTTGCTTTGGCTTTTCTACCTACACTTTGATCAGTTCTTTCTATCAGTTCTCTGATGCTTTCAGCTAGCCATTGTGTCAAGAAAAATGTGTATGCTTTCCTTAGCATGGAGCCTCACAATAAGAGGACATCCACATTCTGCCAGCTGGACTGCTTCATCTATGACAGCAACTTAGAAATCAAGCATTATCCCATGCTTGTTTGGGGGCAACTGTTAAAAAGTCATTTGTCAATGGAAGGACTGATAAAAACACTAGACAAAAACAAGGAACTGAAACCTTGCAACTCTTGCTACAGAGTGAACTCCACATTATGTGAGCCTTGTTAGGAAAGGGACTACAGAACAGGATACATTTTATAAACGAAAGCAAAACAAAAGAAAAAAAAATGCTTTCACTCCTTATGCTGATAAACATCCTTATTATTTTGTTTTAACAAGCACTTAGCCATAATTATTGTACAGGGAAAGAATTCTGCTCCCCTAAAATTTGTTTTTGTGACATGTTTCTGCAAGGCAGGTGTTTGAGTTTTGTTTTTTTTCCCCCTAAGTGTAAGCATAAAATTGAATTTTCTTATTCTAAAACTGTTTTACACCTCAATACAGACAGGCTCCCTACTCAATTTATTCAGATATTCAGTAGCTGAAGTAATCATAATGAGTCAAAGCAATTGCTATGAAAACAACTTATCTCCCATTTCTCTCTCCCAGCTC
>NW_017732307.1:118111-175037 GCF_001890085.2 Hipposideros armiger | reverse complement strand
TTATTACTGAGTGAAGATGAAGAACAAATTTACACAAGGGGAATGTAATTTTCTAACTTGTAATCTTGCCACGGTTGCCATTCTCCTTTGTGGAATGAGTATCATAGGATTTTTGCTACCCATGATTAGAGTTTAAATTGTATGTCTTATGTGATTCCCAGGTTGCAGAACCCAGTGAAGTCATTCATTTATGTATTTCCAATGAAAATATTTGGCTGCAGTTGGTCCACCACAGTGCAAAATCGTACACATCCTCAGGCTAGCAAGCTTTGCCTAGATTTTTTTCCAGCTTTTATTTCATAGCAGGGAACCTAGTAAAGCAGCTCCTGACGTCTTTTTAAGTTTGCTTGTAAAGTGTAATCATAACCATTCTACTTCTGGGTTACTTGTCTCAAGGACTTTTGATGAGAGCTCTAGTGTTGAAATAGTTTCCCTAAGGATCAGAAGCTTATTTTAACAGCTTTAAATCCTTTGTTGTGTTTTCAAGTATACTTCTGCAATAAAGATAATGTACATTATCTTTCCTGTGTGCGACTGATTAATTGACACCCTCAGGTTTTGCCCAGTAGAGGGAGTGGGTGGCACTTAATTATCCACACAATGTTACACAGCCCTTGTGACCAAGAGTAAATATTTAGGAGATGTTAGATTGGACCTAAGGGGTTCAGTTTATGAAGTGGGATGATTATGAGATTAGCCATTAGAAGATTTCTTGTCCAGAACCTGGACCTGAGATTAAATTTGAACATTTACCACTATGTGACCACAAACAAGTAATTTAACCTCCATCTGTACAATGAGAACGATAAATATAACATTTTGGCTTCAAGAGTCTCCAAGGCTTTGGTGATAATCAGGTAAAAGAGTATGACAAGTCCTTTGTAACTGGTGAAGCACCACACACAAAATGGCTATTGCTGATATTATTGACAATAATTACAATAGCTAATCCAGTGATCCTCTTCCACTCCATGAGATTCTCATCTTAACTGAAAGGCTTAGTCCCCTTAGTAATGTGCAAAACATGATAAGACAACATCAGATCTAGTATTACCAGCAATTCCATCATGGAATGTTTGATCTATACTGCAGGCTTGAGTTTAAAATCACAAGATGAATTTCAATGGTCTTAAATGCTTCTTACAATATCATGTATTTAATCCTTTCTTTCCTCTTTTTGTACACACCAAATATCCCTGCTTCACAATTTTACTATCTCAATATGCTTTAGAATTGAGACCCAAATAACTGACAACAAGTTATAATTCCCAGTTCAGAGAGCTTTAATATAGGCTTTCTCAATGACAAGTTGCAATGAGTATAACAAGTGGAACTTGGTTTACCCAGCTTTCTTGAGATCCTTCTATAAGGTTCTAGCATAATTAAATAACTGTGTCTACAATATTTATGTGGAAGAAAAACAGTATGGGATGTTTAAGCTAAAGACTCCATATGATATTAAATCTTATTTCATTTTTTTGCCGATTTCCTTACAGAATAGTGATTTTTAGCATTTACCAAAAGTGAAGTGTATAAAAATATAGCATTCTTCATAGAAAAAATAACCAGCCTAAAAAATGAAATCTGAAATTTATTCAGGTCAAAACTGACAAAGTATTGAAGAAATGTTAAAATACTAACAGATTAATGAATCTAAGAGTATAGGAAGCTATCTTTTCTGACAATAGGATAGATGATGTCAATACAGTCCAGATAGGATTTTACCTAAATAATTAACAACAAAGGTAACAATTTGAAAGCATTACCATAAGTGCCCCCCCCCCGAAAAAAAACCACACACATTTTAAAGTTTTGATGGAACAAAAAATTGTATTTACCTAGATCTTTACTTAAAATTTTTAATAAACTTAACTTTAAGATGGGGAATTACTGTATCTCTGCCAAATGTAATATTTGATATAATTACTATATTCTGTAGAAATAAATTTCTTAGAAGTTGTTTAAAACCTTGTTTTCTACAACCTCTTCTATAATGTGCATAAAATGGTTAAGTATTTCCAAACATATGTATTTAATTATTGACATTGCCAACTGTAAAGGCTTCAAAAAAGGATGAGTATATTAGGGTATTTGAGAATTTTATTTTAAAAAGTAATTATGTTATAGTAATGGGTTTCAAGTCTGTCTAACATGGTATTGGGTTCTTTATTATATAAATGGATAAAGAATTACAGGATTCCTATATTCAGAGGGCTTTTGGTGGATCATTAAAGCTTGTGGTCAAAAACAAAAACATGTATATGATGCTTGAGAAGTTCTAGAGTTCTAAGTGGAGTTCTTGCACGACAAGGGTTCTGTTGTTCATTTACAATAGTAACACTGTTATGGACTGCATGTTTGTATCCCACCCCCAAATTCATATATTGAAACCCTAATCCCAATGTGATGATATCTGGGGATGGGGCCTTTGGAGGGAGATGAAGGTGGGGAGGAGCGTAATTAGGTCATAAGGGTGGGTTTGTCATGATGTCTAGTGTCCTGATAAAAGGAGACATTAAAAAGTTTCTCTCTCTGCCTTTTCTACCATGTGAGCAAACCAGGAATAGGGCCCTCACCAAGACCCAACCATACTGGCACCTTGATCTTGGCCTTCCTAACCCCAGAACTATGAAGGAAAAAAAAAAAATGTTTGCTGTTTAAGCCACCCAGTCTATGGTATTTTTGTTATAGCAACCCAAACTGTCTATGACACACACACACACACACACACACACACACATGCTTGCACATGCACACACACACAGAATCAGTGGCCTATGTCTTTGAGATGCTCTTTATCTTACTCCACTTGTCACTGGCCTATTTAATATGGGGTGGCCACAGACTAATGCGGGGAACAACCACAAGCTAGAACACTCATTGTGGAAAAAAATTATATTCAATAGCAATGACATATTATATGCAAATTAAATTTTAAAAAATTTTCTAAAACCTTCTTCATATAGTTTTTATTAGATCTCCTACAATGTGATTCTTATTAAAATCAAACCAGATATGTGTTTTGAGGATTCATTTCTGATTCAAACCTGTACCATCTTCCTTATGTACTTAAAATCTTTGTGCAGTATTCAACTGTGCAGTATACAGTGAAATTTTAGAGGAGTAACTTGTCTTAGGAGCCTCGAGAGTAAAAATAAAGGTGAAAAGTGTTTTACAACTTAGGCATATAAATTAATATTATAATCTTAAGAAGAATTGTTTATCAGTGGATCTTCTGTTGCTGTTAGTTTTGTTTGAAGGGAAACTAATTTTTGGAGGAGCTCTTTAAAAAAGATCTAAAAAGGCTACTGATGGTCTAAACTGGGGGATAAAAAGATACAAGGCCCCTCTTAGTGTGGGTTAGTTACTCTTACCGTGTTTTTTATTATCCCATTTCCTGTCATTGGCCATGTGAAAGCAATGAATAAAAATAATTATATGCAAGAAACACAGGATAATATTTAAATAATGAAAGTACAAAATAAGCTAAAAATAAAATGATAAAAAATGATGTAAAATACCTTAAAATATAAGTTATGCTAAAATTGATGAAACAAGAAAACGTTGTTTGAGAAGTAAAAGTCAGATTTAAAAAAATTAAGACAAAAATAATTGTGACAAGTATATAACACAATTGGAACCCATCTAATTCTAAAAGCAAAAATTATATCTGTATCTGTATCTACCTCTCTATCTCTCTACCTATCAATGACAGTGTGGAAAAAAATATATAAATCATTTGCCAGAATAAAGTTTGAGGAAGAAAAAAATATATGATAAATGTAACTATACTAAGGTAAAACATTTAAAATCAGAAATTAAACATTAAAAAGTTTTAAAAAAGCAAAATAAGTGTTAATAATGTAAATTTTTTAAACTACTACATTTAAAACAGAAGTAATTTACCCATCAAAACCAAAGTTTTTTTTAACCTAAAACATTAAAAAAAAATCCTGATAAACTAAAAAAAAAAAAAAAGTGGGCCGCAGTCCAATCCCAGGCCTGAGCAAGCTGGTGCAGAGAGAAAGCCTGCTAGGAGATGGGACTTCCAGGCTTGCGGTGGCCAGCAGAGTTTCCAGAAAACCCCAGACACAGAAGAAAGCTGGTGGTCTTGTGGCTTTCTGGTGCTCAGATGACACACTGGATTCAAACCACAGCTTCCAAAACTACTAGCTGTGGAACTCCAGCCAAGTTATTTCTCTTGAATAACTTTCTCTCAGCTGTAAAATGAGACACATATTAGTACATATGAGTGTATACTTGTAAACTCTTAGGTGTCTGCCTTAAAACAAGTGTGCAATGAAAGCAAGCTATTAATACTATTATCTTCCTGGCCCTGGGCTAACCCATATCAGCACTTGAGACCCTCGTCTGTTCCTCCTTGCCCTTTGAATTTCAGCAAGCTCACGGTTTTTTGCTTTGCTTATTCCTTCAGTCATGTTTAGTCTCCCCATCTCCCCTAGTGTTGATCCCACAAAACAGCATGGCATGGCTCTGCCACTTTCATGACCCCCACTCTCAATCCTATCTAAGCCGGCTCAGTCATCCCTCAGCGAGGGGTAGGCTTAAGCCAATGTTAGCTATTGAACTAAAACATTTGCTATCATATTATATAGGTAGGTTACAAGGAGGCATTACCATAAATGACCTAATATGATCTTAATTATAATCATGTGAACTGTCTGAGGCACGCATTGCATAGTTCAGTCGTCTGAGAGCCACAGTTAACCAGTGGCAGGCTACATCTAAAAGCCAAATCTACTGACACTGCACAGCACAGCCTTCTCCCACAAGGCTGCACTTCTGTACCCAGCTTAACAGAAGCTTACCCTTCTGTTCCATTTTACTAGATTCTGGTAGGTCCTATCCCATAACACTAAGATAAATACAGGCCTTAAATACTGGCGTTATCTCCTCAAGAGTTCATTCTCCTTTGGTTTCTCTGGCCTGCATGATGTTTCAACAATACTGTACTAATGTAATGAAGGTTTACTGATACTTTCTAGGCACAATATTGTGGGGAGGGGGGGCTTTATAAGCTGATCAACAGAAAGGAGGAATATGATATTAATTTTATCTTTATTTTTATTACAAAGATGTGCTTTTGAAATACAGTACCACAAATACCTTAAATGAATTACGGATTTTATATGTGTGTAATTCCAAAATATTTCACATGCTCTGTGCATTCCAACTGGAGTTAAAACATGCTGTTTATTGGAGGATGCCATGTACACCTCATTGTAATGAGGCACGTTCACATTGCCATTCCAGGTACTAACTGGCTCCATGTTGGTCAGTATGAGAATTACTTTTAGAGAAAGGAAGTCTAAGACCCTAAATAATTATTTCCCTCAATTGCTATTCAAAACCAATACAAATTAGTGACTTCCTGCTGCTGCTTCTTCCTAAAGGAGAAACTTGAAGAGTAATTGAGAAAGATTAATTCTTCCTTTCCATTCCTGCAATTTCACATAAACTCACACATGCAATCATGCTATCCCCTTAACATTATTACATCAAAGAAGGATCTCGAGACATTTCTTAATACAGTGTTGGGTTTGTTTCTTCATTCTCCAGTATTTGCAATTCTATGGATCACCATAATGTCAGGTAATAAAAAGAGGAAGAAAATATTCTGTCTGTATATATAAAATTCTGTCACATAGGAAGTCAAAATAATATCAAAGCTCTACATAAAATTTACAGGGGAAAAAAAACATGCCTTCAAGAATTAATGATGTTTTCTCCAGGAAATGTTATACAAGCCTGCCATGTATCAGAAGCAGAATCAGAGTTGGCCTGAAGTTCCATTTGAGTTGCAGTCAAAGAGAATGGGAAGTGTCATGGTAAGAAGAGGAGGAAATCGCATGTAAATAACTTAAAGGTGTTTGAGGAAATTGAAGCAAAAATTACTATGGCAACCATGAATATTTAGTTAGAGTCTAGTGACAATCCAAAGAAATTAAAAGGAATGATCCCCATTACAGAAAGGGGGAATTTTACATACAGAAATTTATTAGGAGTTTAGTTCTAAGACCCCTAAAACAGTGCCATCTATACAGTCCCATCCCTGTCAATATTGTTAAGGTGATTCTCCTCTCTTAGCCATTTCTCCAGTCATTGATAACCTAGTTACAGCTCAAAGTTTATTTATTCAACTCAAACCCTCCCAGATCAGTCTTCCAAAGCCAATCATGTTTCCTGACAGAAAACTGTTAGTCTCTCTCTTCAGTTCGGAGTAGTTAGATTGACTGATCCCCTTTCCCTAAATAACTGATGATCTGTTTTTCTCCAGAGTTTGGGAAGGCTGAAAATATATGAACAATAAGCTGAGAGTAGAGACATCAAAATCACCAGGAGTATATTGTTTAAAATATACATTGTTTCCTGAACTTTTCCCACATCTACTGAATTAAAAGCCTTACTCCCAGAAATAGCTACCTTTCAATTGCTGTCCGTGATTTCTAAGTACGTACAGCCACCTTTGGGAGGAATCCCTGCTGCAAGCATAGTTCTCAGTGGTGCCCCCAAGTGGCAGTTCTTGTTAGCAGTTCTCAAGAGCATCTTGGGGCAACAGCTTTGGGCAGAGGCAGCGCTTGGGGTGATCACAGCCCTTGTTGGAGTTGGCTCCCTATAGCACTGCTAGAGAGGTACGTGTATGTAGCTGTTCCCATCAAAGCTTTTTCTTTGGCTGGCCTCAAAGTAATGAAGAACCCCCTGAGGTCTGTTGCTTCATACCCTGCAACTTCTATTTGGGAGCTGAGGATCATTCTCTCAAAGCTGAGTAGAGCGGGGTCCCTGCTGAGCCCTCTCTTGGCATTGATGATACAAAATTGCCTTTCTAAAATGAATGTCTTTGAAGACTCCTGCTCAAAGCCTCCTTCTGTTTGCAAGCCGGATAACAACATACTGGGTCATACTATTACACCTGCAGTGTCCTCCATTATCCCTCCTTTGCTAGGCCCTAAGACTTGATTATCTCATAAATCTGAGTGAGCGTCTCATCTCCCTTGGGGTTGCAAGCCCAGGATGCTAGATTGAAAGAGAAATCTCTTTCTAGGAGTAGTTGAACCTAGTTATCTAGGGGACTGTGCACTGCTCTAAAATAGAACCCTTCTGGTGAATCCACATGATTAACATTTGTTCATCTCTTGAAGGCCGTGTGTGGGTCGGTGAGGGCAGAGAAGGAGCCAAGCCAGAGACGGGAGGGAAAAGAGTAGTGGTGGCTGGAGCAACCAATAAAGCTGAAGAAATAACCAGAGATGATGCTGTTAAGATTCAGGAGGCCAAAAGGAAAAGCTAAATGGTCTCCAATGATGATATAAACAGAGGGCAATATTGAAGTTTGGGTACAGAGGTTAAAATCAAGGGCTATGATATTCTCTAATAGATCAGTGAGGAATTTACCTAAGGTATCTTTCAGCTCTAAAATGATGCACATTTCATCTAAAATATAGTACTTTAGAATGTTATCAAAGTTTTGGTACATGTCTCCAAAATCTTCCAGACAAGTAACTATGTAATAAACCTTAGACTCCACAGATTTGGTGTTAGACATAGAAGACTATTTTCAATTAATGTTCTATACCTATAACATAAATACTATTGCTTAATTAGTATGATACAACTGAGACATGGTTATTTCATAAAACCTTATTTCATGGGTGGACCTTTAAAATACTCTAAACTTATTTCTCTTATTCTCTGACTTAAATTTATATTTAAAGGGTCTTGTGAAGGCCTAGAAGCAAATTATCGTTCAGTGTTTAATCAAAAATAGATATACAAATCATGGTGAATTTTTAGACACTGTTGTCCAGAATAAAAACCTATCCAGAAGCACAATAAGACATTTAAACTTATAAAAAGAAAAAAGATAATTGATGCACCTATAAAAATAAATATGAGTGATGCGGTGAGAAAGCTATTTCATCTCTATGGTATTCTTCCCCAAAACCTAGAAGTTAGAAGCTCAGTCTAATCACAGGAAAACATCAGGCAAACGCAAAGTGAGTAATATGCTACAAAAAACCTGACCAGTACTTTTAAAAGTGATCAAGGTCATGAAACACAAGGGAAGATTAAGAAATTGTCACAGATCAGAGAAGACTAAGGAGACTCAATAACTAAATGCAATGTAGTATCCCAAATTTAATCCTGAACAGGAAAAAAAGACATTAATGATAACCTGAATGAAATCTAAATATATCTAAGGTTTAGACAACAGTAAAGTATCAATGTTAATGTTTTAGTTTGGACAGCTGCATGGTGGCTATGTAAGATATCATCTTTAGTGGAAGCTGGGTAAAGGGGACATGGAGAATCTTTGTACTCTTCTGACATTTATGTAAATTTAACATAATTCCAAAATACAAAGTTTTTATAAAATGCATACGATACTATGCTTCAGTTTATACTAGATTGTATACTTAGTGCCAACGCTCTCAATGATAATGACTAGACCAACTGGACAAAATATATAAAAACTTTTATTTAAAGCCATCTGACAGCCGTCAAAAGGGTAAAGGATCACATTCTCATTCTCAAGGAGAAGAAAGACGTCTGAAGAAGTAATTAATTGGTGTATCGTGACAGCTTTTGTCCTGCGGGTATTTCTCAGTCCACAAGACATGGCTGGGAGACTGAGCAGTGCTTTGGATGGCCTTGCTGTGTGTGCAGTCATGTGCCACAGAGCAGTGTTTCAGTCCACGACAGACCGCATATACGACGGGGTCCCGTAAGATTATAATGGAGCTGAAAAATTCCTATGGCCTAGTGACATCGCAGCCATGCTAACATCATAGCACAATACACTACTCACATGTTTGGGGTGATGCTGGTGTGAACAAACCTACTGTTCTGCCAGTCATATAAAGTATACAGTACATAATAGTTGATAATGACAATAAACGACTATGTTACTGGTTTATGTATTTACTATACCATACATTTTACTGTTATTTTAGAGGGTATTATTTCTACTTATAAAAAAGTTTGCTATAAAACAGTATGCCATGTTATGCTGGTAGCAACCTCATACATCTGGTGTTTACCTCTCTTGATTACATCACTTAATCTTGTGCTTGATTTAATCTTAGTTTTTTGTTTTGTTTTGTGCACAATAACATGCTATATAGGCAAGTAGTCTAATATCTATAGCCTCTGTGTGTAGTAGGCTATATCATCTAGGTTTGTATAAGTATATTCTATGACATTTGTACAACAATGAAATTGCCTAACAAAGCATTTCTCATAATGCATACCTACTGTTAAGTGGCACATGACTGTACTAGGATGACAAAAGTTGGATTCCAGAACTAGTATGGAGAGGACTTCAGTAAATCCCACACACTTTGGTTCGGACTTCAAAGATAGAAATCCTAGAAATGAAGGTTAACTAGAATAAAAGCAGCTGTCACTGGGTTTCAGCACAGCTTTGGGTCATCTAAGTGTCCCAGAAGTTAGAATCCCTGAAATTGAATTAGGATTATCCATATTGCCTTTGCTTGACAGAAGCATAACAAAAACAAAAACAAAACAAAAAAAAACCAACAACAATAAAACACTAACAAGATAACAATATTATCTTAGGCCTCAAGTTATTTCTACATACAGTTTTTCAAATGCAACTTCTGTTATGCAAAAATAATCAGGAGTGATAGGATATAAGACAGCATAAAAAGAATCAGATAAAACAGAAATATATCCACAAAGGCTAAATATTAGAGCTGTCAAATGAAAGATTTTTAAATAATTATTACTTTATGCTTAAGATGAAATATAAAATGTTAAATATTGAAATATAAATTTTATTATTAAGTTAAAATGTCAATAGACACATAAAATTTCAATATAAAACTTGGCACTAAACTATTTGAAAGTAAACCAAAGAAAAATTCTAGAACCAAAAAAAGTAATAAATGAAATGAAGAATCCTATGAATAGTTTCAATAGCAGGTTTTACATAGCTCAAAACAGAATTAGTAAACGAAGTAAACGAGAAGAAAATATCTACAACAAAGAACAGAAAGCTAAAAAGATGAGTGTATACAAATGAGAGTGTAAGACACACTGTGTATACAGTTCCAAATCATTTAAATTGTATTTGTAGAGGAAGAGAATTGGAGAGTAGCAACTTCTAGAGAGTTAATAACCCAAATATTTCCTGAACTAATGAACAACATTACTCTGGATACACGAACCAAATAAATCCCATCACTGAAAATTAAAAAAAAAAAATTATCTATAGCAGCACTGCCCAATAAAACTTTATGCAATGATAGAAATGTTCTATTCTGTGCAATCCAATGTGGTAGCTGCTAGTCACATGTGGCTATTGAGCACTTTAAAATTTGGCTACGCAACTGAGGACTTGAATTTTAACTTAATTTGAATCAATTAAAATTTTAATTAATTTAACCACATATGGCTAATGACTATTGTATTGGGCAGTGAAGACCTGGAGCATCAGAATAAAACTACTGAAAAACGAAGACAAAGATAAATATCTTTAAAGAAATCAGAGAAAAGACACTACAAAGGACAGTATTATATAGTTACCTTTTCTATATAAACAATGGAAACTAAAAGACAATAAAATATGCCAAAGGAAAATAACTATAAATTTACAATCCTATACCCAATAAAAATATCCTGTAACAATGGAGGTTAATTCTGTTATATTCTTAGTTTAACCCATAGGCAACATTGGAGAAGAATTTGTATATTGGCCTTGAAACTTTTGAGATACTAACAATTGTTTCCGGTTTTCCTGTGTTCTGAGACGTCATCTTCTCAATGTGGCTCTTTTGGCTCACTCAGCAGAGGGTTTACTGCTCTCTGGACACACTTTTCTTGTAGCATTTATACTATCACTTTGCATTTACTGGTTTATATGTTTGTTTCTCTTACTTGACTGTCACTTCTCTGGGAAGTTTTAAACATAGCACTTAATAATTGTATTTCAAGTGGTATCCGAAAGTGCATTATTTTAAAACTAAAAGTTAATGATAATAAGATTTATTTCACAGTCACTTGTCAGTGAAATATTGGAGACAGGCATCCAAAAATTTTAGAATAACCCCACATGTCATATCATAGGTAATATCCAAAATTACATTACTTTAGAATGAAATGATGCTTTAGGACAATTTACATATTAAACCATTTCATGTATTAAAGAAATTCAATCTCAGAGAGGTCAAGTAGCCTGCTGAAGATCCCCAAAAAACAAGAGCTAGGACCAGAACCCAGTCTTCTAATACATGAACATTCCTCTGTATCATGTTATCTCAGAACTAAGACTCCTTCTATTTACACTGGATTCAGCATTTCCATATTGACTCCAAACTGTTATTGAGTTTAGCAATTACCATATGTAGTTTTTAAAATCAACTTCCAGTCTTTACTAAAGTATGAAAGAAACATTAACCTGGGTGTCAGGGAAACTGGATTCTTATCTCAGTTTTGTTGCTAGTTGAGCTGGAAATCTTTGTGAATATCCCCTATCTTCTCTGGACCTTTTTACTCCAAAAAGTAACATTTCACAGTGTAACCTATGTAAAATGAAGCAGATATTCTAGGAGAGGTCTGGACTTAATTATTGTTTTTAAACACTATCATTCTACTTAAAATATTTCTAATTGCTTTCTGTTTCACACCTCATCCACTTTCCTATAGAGAGAAATAGACTTAAAAAAATACATGTTACAAAGAAAGATAAGTTATTCTTAATTGTCACTATCAATGAGTATTTTTGGTGAATGTCTAAGAGTGAAAACAATATAGCCAGTTAAACAAACAAACAAAAAAACACATCTATTTGTTCCATGTTGACAGGTTGACATGGTCTAATGCAGCGGTTCTCAACCTGTGGGTCGCGACCCCTTTTGGGGTTGAACGACCTTTTCACAGGGGTCACCTAAGACCATCGGAAAACAAAAAGATATTTACATTATGATTCATAACAGCAGCAAAATGACAGTTATAGAGTAGCAACAAAAATAATTTTATGGTTGGTGGTCACCACAACATGAGGAACTGTATTAAGGGGTCACGGCATTAGGAAGGTTGAGAACTGCTGGTCTAATGGATGAAAAACCACTATCGGGCAGCTGGATAGCTCAGGCGGTGAGAGCGCGGGCCCTGAACAACAGGGCTGCCGGTTAAATTCCCACATGGGCCAGTAAACTGCGCCAGTAAGCTGTGCCCTCTACAGCTTAAATTAAAAAAAAAAAGTAACTTAAAAAAAATAATACTACTACTATCAATGCAGAAACAGCATGCTTTGGGGATATGCATGTAACTTGAGTTATATAACTATCTAGGTCCATTTTACATTATTCAACAAATTTCTGAGTTGGACCATTTTTTAAGTAAAGGACAGCTTTATAAATATTATAAATATTAGATAATTATTATTCCTAAACACTGGATCCAGGAGAAAAATAATAAAAATTCAACTCAAATATATTTTCTCTGTACTCCCTCCCTACTCTCCCCATATCCTCAGGCCACTCTGGTCAGGAATTGGATACCTCTAGGCACAAAGCAGGTTAAACAGCTGTTTGACTCACTGTATTTGACTACTTGTTATCTGGCAGATTGAGATTTCTGCTGAGAGCACCATTTGGAATTTTTTTCCCCAAAACTGATATTTTTTAAACATGGAATATGAAATACAGTGAGACACTGTGATACATTCATAGAATAATAGTGCCAAAAGACAGTGTGATAGATTTATGTCAAACATCAAACTTTGTCCCAGAAGTATTTAAGGAGATAACCCTACATTGGCTGAGGTGGACATGATGGAATTATGAATATGGGTTTTCTGGAAATGTGAATATAAAAATGATACTAGCTTCAGGTGTGTGGACTATTAAGGAGAGACTATCAGACATGAGTATAAATAGGGATGTACATAAGCATGTAGGACAGAAGGAGGTAGACAACATACGCTAAGGGGAGACAAATTGGGGAAACATAATTACAGAATCCAAAAGAGCCATTAAGTCAAAGTTTGCGTATTTCAGAGGAGACTAATAATAATAATAATAATAATAATAATAACTACACAATAGTTATTTCAGCAACAAAAATAGTTAATGCTTACAGAGCATTTAGTGTATATATATATATATATATATATATATATATATATGTAAGCTCTGCTCTAATGCTTTAAATATAATAATTTATTTAATCTTCTTGACAATCATATGAAGAGCTATTATTATTGTTCACAATTTACGGGAGACAAAACTAAGCACAGAGAATTTAAGCCTGATTCAAGTCACACAGCTGATAACAAACAGGTTAAGCCATGGTTTGAATCTGTGATTTAAAGGCAATGAATGAATCTAAAATCTTAACCACAGGATAAAAGACGCTACAGAGAAGTGGAACACTTTTAAATTAAGTGTATATAATAAGCAAAGCCTGATCAAAGAAAGGAAACCCCACTGTAGCCCTATGTGGTGGGAGCAGAAAAACATACAAAGAATTCCCTTTTATCTAGGTCTTTTGTGTGAATTATATTTCTTCCAAAATTCACCTCTTTTGTCCCCATCATCTTCAGACCAGAGTACACACAACTAAGACTTCCTTTAAAGTCTCAATCCTTCTCCAATCATTACAAACTTTTATCTCAGAAAACTCTCTTTCTATGCAAAATGAATCATTGACATTCCAGTTGAAACCCATTTCCTCTTCTCTGATCTTTATTGGAAATGTGAGATACATACTAGATGAAGGCAGTTAAAATTCTAATCACCTGGGTTTTTCCTTTTTATTTAATAACTCATTTAAACATACTTCTGCTAAAATCCTATTTTAAAGTCTCCCTGACACCAATTACTGATATCTTCACATCTTTCTGACAGCCTTATTTTGCCATCTTAAATGTACTTGTGGTGAGTTTTCTCATCTTACCTCTCCATTTTCTAAGGGGTGTATCTTGGAATAAAATGAAGTGCAGATGACCTCATCGTCTTTGGCATATGATGGTGGTCCAGTGCGGGGATAAATATTGTAGAGGGTTAGGCACTCTGCATCCGTCACAGCATGATACTGCCAGGGCTTGTATTCAACATCATCGAGTGAGCGTTCCAAAATCCAGTTTCCAGGCCGAGGAGAATTAGCTGCTTTCACAATCACATACGCAATCTGGAACACCTGCGGAAGAGTGACAACAATGTGTACCTTTGAATTCCAGAGTATTCTCACCATTTTATATCAACTATAAGGCTTAATGCTACAACAGATTTCATTTCAGATTTTATTCCATAATGCTTTATGTTCTCTGAAATGATTTTACTGTTACATTTTAATATTTAATACCTTTTTGCAAAGATGACATTTTGACAGCCATGTCTTTAAAAGAAATGGGTTAAGATTGGATTTTAGTCCTCTAGCAACTCATTGACACCATTTCACCTAATTTTTAAAAGTTCCACTATAAACACAATCACCTAAAGCATTCATGACATACCAATTTACTCATCTTACTGTGTTAGAGGATATAAAGTATGAGTTAGAAATTCCATGTGTGGATGATAGCGCTCAATAGTTTAGAAAATATGCTAACTTATATTACCTAAACCTCTGAAAATGATCACTTAGATGGAACTAGTGGGGTGCAGCAAAACAACACAGGGTTTTGGAGGCACAGTCCTGTGTTACAATTGTGCCCTCAGCATTTATGTGACCTGAGGAATATCATTTTACTTTTCTAACTCTTAGCTTTCTTTTCTGTCAATTAGGGTCAATAATAAGTACTCAACTGAAAGACAATCTGAATTAAATGAAATAATGTGCGCAAAGTACCTGGAAAGGACTTGACAGTGAATAATAAATGTCACTTCCTCTACATTCCGAAATAGAAAATAACGGAGAAGAACTTCTGGTATAGCAGACAACTGACTAAAACTGGAACATATTAAATGAACAGTTTCTGTACCTTCAGTACAAGAGGTAAATGTGTTTTAAAAAGGGGGGAAGGATAAAGAAAGGCATCAGAGTGACAATAGAGGGTAATGTGGCAATCATCTGTTTTCACATCTACATAAAATGTGAAGACGTAAAAGTAAATACTCTGGATGCTTTGTGATAGTACGTGTGTGTGTCTTTACCAATGCAGCCCATAAGTTCAAAAGAATAATGTAGAAACATTGAGTAACATTTATATGCAATGTCCTGGGTAGAAAGATAGATATGAATTAATTTAACTTACAGTCCCACCATCCATGGGCTGATAATATATTATAATAATGAGATTTATGAAAAATATACTACTAATAAAGCAACATGATATGTTCATGTTTAGTAAATGTTATGGGATATGGGGAGCCTAACAGCTCCAAGTTCTGGGTGATTGGGGTCACTGGAAGAGTTCAATTGGGAAGACAGGCCCACTAAAATGTGATTCATGCTTCTGCTGGGCCACAGAGGGAACCCTGAAAGGAGTGTACTAGAAATAAATGTTATCTGCTTCATAGTTTTGACATAGACCTTCATGAATACAGGTACAATATCTATGGTAAACTCTAAGGGGTTGAACTTATAAATATGAAAAGTTGGTATGAAGGGGCAATCTGAGTGGATCTGATGGAGGTCTTCTGAAATGGTCTGAGGTCTTCTGAGATCTTTACTAGGAGGCCGACACACTTGTGTGCAGTGAGGGAAAAACCACCAGCCATTAGATGATTGAAATTAGGTTTGATACTTGCTTTTTAGGTACAGTTGTAGAAAAACTGGTGGATAGAATACTTAAATAGTTTTGTACTTGTGGGTGAATTGCTGCAGCCCAAGCCTCCCAAATGCTTCCTCTCCCCTGAGACCATCTGGTTATCTCAGCACAGTCAGGAACAGCCAAGACATCTGTTCCGATTGGTCTGGACTTTGCTCTGTTTATTGAATGTCATTCCAGGGAAATACTATGAATCTATATTTACAATGATATGCAGATAAGTATAATTGTAGGTAGACACACTTATCTATGTTTGTGCATATAAATATTTGAATACACTTAGACCTTTTGGGGAAAAATATACATGAATATATTAAAGCTGTTACCTCTGGGGTTTGAAAACAAGGAATCAAGGAGAGAAGGAGGAGAGTTTTTACTTTTTATCTAAACCCTATTATATTAATTAATTAACATAAATGTCTTAGTTCTTAATAAAATTACTTTTAAAATAAAGAAAAATTAAAGCAAATAAGTATTGAAAGGATAAGATTAGGAGTAAGATGGAACATAGTTCATCAACCATTATCCAAAATACTTGCTATTTTTGCATTTTTAAGGTATTATTCATAAGAAATTATTTTAGACACTCCATATCCAACAACTCATTCACATGAAATTTCTTCATAAAGAAATTTGCTGGAGAATATACCTATTGATTAACCTTATACAACACAGACAGATCGTTGTCTCTATTATAAATATGAAACATCCAGTCCTAATTTCTGGTAATCCTAAAGTATTTTTGACAAATGATAAAAAATACAAATAACTAAATTGTGAGCTCCTAAATGTCAGAGATGCTATCCTTATTATAATCTGTTTGAAATAACCTGCATTCAACATTTATTAGATTCGGTTGAAGAACCAAAATCATTGTAACATGCTTCCACGTTACTTCTATAAACTTAACAATGTTTTTTGTTGTTCTTGTTGTTCTTGTTGTTCAAGCTTGAATCCCAGTCAACACCAGCCTATTTTGTCGCTTACAGTAACTAAGATATGCATTGCTTGGGTGTTCATCCTATTATGTTTCTATGAGCTGAGAAGTTACTTAAACTCTTTTATCCTGTTTCCCAATGTTTCTTTTTAAAAGTCAAAACCGAAGAGATACGGAGATAATGAGTACAAAACACTGCATATTCTCTAGGGAAAAAAAAAAAAAACAACACTATAAATATCTCAGATTAGCATCTTTTCTTCCAGGAAAAAAAAAATGCTCAGAGATTTTTTTTATATAGAAAACAAACAAACAAAATTAGCAAAATAATTAGAGATCACAGGTACTCAGAAAGATAGAAAGAGTAAAAATACACTGAGGTTATCAATAAAGAATTTTGTTTAAAAGACAGTTCAGAAAACAAATACAGGAAGAGGCCAAATTCTCTTGGAGCTACAATAAAGATGTACGACTCAGGAGCTTCTGTGTTGTTTCTGAAATAACAGATGAAGTCCATGGAAAACAGTTATACTAGAAACCCTACAGACTCTTTCTATACTTTAGTATAACAGCCAACATTAAGTGACATGGAAAAGTAGTCATTTCCTTAGAGAATATTAGAAGAGTCCCATTTCAAAACAGTATTCCTCTTTCATTTGTTTTCTATGGATTCTTTCACATTTCATGCAAAATTAATTAAATTAGTTGGCATGCAGCGTTTTGAATAAACTTTTAAAAAATGTGGTAGGCAGCATTATTGAAAATCTTATTTGAAGGAATCTGAGAACGGCTGTGAAAATTTTAACAGTGATTTTTCTAAGTACGCCCATTTTAATGATTCTAATAGAATAATTCTCCACTGTACCTGTGCTACTTTATAAACTATGTCTTCTGTTTTCAATATAAAGACTCTTCAAAATCAGTAGTCATAAAACCTTATTTCCAGGTTAATAAAACCCTAATCTACATGGGGTGCAACAAGGAGAGCAAACACCTCATTATAAGAAACATAAAAATGCCACAACGGGTAGGCTTTGATGAACCTTAGATATCAACACACAATTGCCAGATTTTTCTCTGTTGGTGGGCACTTTTCACAAACTTGGTGCATAAAGAAAAAATCCAAAATAACTTTTGAAATAATACCAAATGTTTCACATTTTACACATAACAAAGTGAACTTTCTATTTCATATCCCATTTGTATGTCACCTACCAAAATAATACGTAATTACTTCATTGATCCAGAATTGCATTAGATGTTCCTGCTATGACAGGCAGTGCATTTCAAACTTGATCTCTTTTAGGGTAAAATTGGACAACAGAGTCTTTCTAAAGAATCCTTCAATCCCAAAGTAACAAGTAACATATAATGACCACCGCATACAATGATGTTTGCCAATATTGTCATACCATGGCTGAGATACAATATTGGTACAGCACAGGGGTTAAAAGAGGAGACCTCAAAGATGAAAGTGAGCATCCTAGGGACTTTGGCCACTCTGTGCTACCCTGGGGCTGAATATCTTGGCTCATCTATAACCCATGTAGATAAGTCTGATATCTAGAACCAATTTCTAGCTCATGAATTGCTAGGTCTGGATATTTTTGAAATATTCTCTGCTATGACTCTGTATGACTCTATCATAGCTTATCCTAGTTCCTTTGTCCTTTGAAGAATCACAAAACTAGAACAATGCTACCAAAAAAATAATGTTTCGGAGATTTTACTGTGGCTTTTTTTTTTCTTAATTTTTTTTTTTAAATTACAGTTGACATTCAGCATTATATTAGTCTCAGCTGTAGAGTATAGTGGTTAGATATTCTGAGTGTCACTGGCACACAATTAAGAGAACCAGGCCAAAGTATGAATCCTTAATGATGAAACAAAGCTATGGACTTCTGTCTCTTCTAGTCAAATCCCCAAGAAAGGCATGAAAATACTAACGAAGGTCACTCTCTAAAGAAGATGACAATTCATCCTTCTCATAGAACTTGACCTTAATTACCCTCTTCCACTTCTTCTTTCCTAATCTCTCAAGAGAACAATATGTGGCCACTTAATTTTGTCCATGTTGAGCCCTGTCTCTTTTCCCACATGACTGTCTGCCTGTGAACTTCCTATAGAAAGTCTACACAACGGAACTGCTTAATTGTGAAAGAGGCTTTGCAATGTTCTAGAAACTGCTCTTGCCCATGATATGAATTTTAACATGTCCATGTGCTGTGCTGCCATCTCTAATATATTTTGAAAATTCACCTGTATTCTTAGTTCTAAAATCATGCTTATCAAATTCTCTTATTTATCCATATAGGTATGTTGGATTTCAGAAAGTAATGGGAGTTACAAAATATCAGAAAGGAGCCTAGAAATCATGAGCTTTCAAGCTTAGTACCCATTGGAATAATCTCAGAAGCTTTATAGAAATGTGTATATGTTTCTGTATTGGACTTGATGGATGTAATTTATACTATCTGCTCTTTCACCTGAGACTTCAAAAGAGAAAATAAAGAAATAAAATAGAAACCAATAACAACAAACAGAAGAGGATGAGGGAAGTTCAGCATTTTTCTGGAAGGTCCATGACAGTTGGCTGATGAAGGAGAGCAGAGGTCATGGTCTAAAGTACTCAGAGTGGTTGTTGCCCCAGGAGAAGTCCACCAGAAACTCACAGCAGCAGGTCTGACCAGAAGCAGGGATGAGAAATGGGGCTGAATGTAGGGAATTCATTGGAAGTCCAAGTACAATAGAAGATTCACTCAAAGACCCACCCCCACCAAACCCCGTGTCACCAAGTTCTTATTCTCCAGTAAACATTTCTGAGCAGTCACAGAAAATCAATGGCTCATTATCATCTTAAAAATTCTTTGAAGAGACCATCATACAGATTTTGATACTACTATTATTAGACCTAAGTTTAAGTCAAGCTCCAACACGTGTTTAAATGATAATCTAAACTTTAAAAAAATTAACATGAAAATACATCCAATTATTACATTCTGGGTGAGTTTTATGGCCCCTTATAAACTTACACGTATTTCAAAAAACATAAAATAATGTAATGGGGAGTCCAAAAGGACAGTCCCCTCAGACCTTGTACTTTCTTCTAGACAAATACCTTTACAATAATTTCACATACTGAAATGATTTGTATTTGTCACTCATTTCTAATGTGCAGCCTATTTATTCTCCCCACCCATCCCCAAGTGTATACCACAGTTGCTGTGTGTGAATCTAATGAGTTGCAGGTAAGCAAATGAGCGAATTCACCTCAGGATAAGTGATTCCCATGTTGCCAGAGAGACAGAAACACTCTGCCCTCAATTAAAACAGATTTTTTATACTCACATTAAACTCATGCAAAGTTTAAACATTTTAAAATGAATTACTCTACCACTTCAAATTTCTAAGAAACAGTAATCCAGCTGGATGACTAATGATAATCCTTTGAAGATAAAATGTTCAATTATTTGGTGAAATTGTTTTTTAAAAGGGTTTTAATCATTGCCTAACTACTCATGGGTAAGTATTTGAAGGATTTCTCTACCTCACACTGCAAGAGAAAAATCTCAACTTCTAGCTCTGAAAATTAATGTTACTTTTCAGCCCCCCCAAGTTAATATATAGATGTAAAGTAATTTCATTTTTCATTAAAAATAGTTTTCTTTTTCCCTCTAGAGCTGGACAAGTTGATTATAAAGTTGACTTGAAAGAATTATAAAGCAAGAATAGCCAAGAAAATCTGAGATGGACGGGCAACAAGTGGAGGGATATATTGTTAAATAAAAAAGCCACATGGAGAAAATTGTAGTTATATAGGATGCTATTGTTTACAACAAAAGGGATCTCTCCAGTGATGGACCTATGGCCACTAACATCGCAAAATCTAAACCTGGACATTTCCTGAAGTGTGATGGAACCACAGAGCACCATCTATAAAGTAGTCATGCCAAAAAAAGTGAACCTGAATTAGAGTAAATCTCTTAAATTTATCAGTTTACATGCAAAACAGTAGTAAAGGAGCATGTAAATGGTTCCACAGAGATACACGTGGATGTTATGAAATTTTCATAATCAGTATAAAAAGATTACTAATACATCTCATTTGAGTAAAAATTCTCATTCACATAATGATTTTACCAATACTGCTAATTTAGTGCTTGCTCTTAAAGAGCAAACATTTAATGCGTTTTCTTTATTATCTTGATGCATGGTTAACTCTGATTCATACTGTGACTACACTGCATTCTGAGCTCAAAAAATGGATCTTCATAATTTTTTCAAAACAACTACCAATTCTAAAGGGCATTGCTAGCCCAGCAGGTATCATAATTTTAGCCCAGTCTGAAGAAAACTGGTAACATGAGTGAATAGAATCCACATTGGAATGAATAAGGCCCTCCCTCAGCTTATTAATGCATTTAGTACTCTATGCTTCGTTACGTGGCTATCATGTTTAACAATGTCAGCTACAGGTAAAGCTCAGACAAGCATTTTCTTTCTCTTTAGTATTACCCTTGACATGTATTCGCTCCTCTCATAATTCTCCCTCATATGAAACAATCTACAATTTCAAAAGTTTGACCTGCCTCCTGTGAACAAGCCATTGGCACAGCATGGATTTCACAGCAGCTACTGTAAAAGACCAGGTAAGTTGAGTCCCCCATAGAACATAACAGTCCTTTCGATGAAGGCATCACAGAGCACAATATTGGTGTGAATCACAGACAATCAGACATGTGGAAGTTTAAAGCTTGCCTTCTCAAATGTATTCACCCTGGAGAAAAACCTGGCATTCCCTTTGTTTTTGTGTTTCTATAGTTACCAGGGTAAGAACCTACATATTCCCCAATTTATGGCATTGCAGACATGAATGAATCACTCTAGTTCAAAGCATTTAGGGAATAATAGCAAAGATTTGTAGTGATGAGAAGAGTTAGGCATATAACATTAACAGTGTAGAATCGCAAATCAAAGACAGATGAAACTTTCTGATCTCAGCTCATGAATTCTTTCAACAGATCAGAGTCACTTAACACATATTCATTTCCAGCTATTAGAAATGAAATAGCATCAGCTATTTTCATGCTTATATATTGTCCCACTTTCTTGTCCTTTTCTAGAGATGTTCTTAACAATAGCCTGTACCCTCTGTTTATGGCTTTACCACCCCTGTTGCCCATGCCCTACCCACCACCCTACTTGAATCACTTTCAGAAGAGTTGCACGCAACCTGGATGGAAAACTCATATATATATATTTTTTTTTTCCCTCCATCCGCATCTTCTTTGAAGCCTCTATAGCCTTTGAACTTTGACTATATTTTCTCCCCCTTTTTGAAACTTTATTTTTGAAAAATGGTATTTATTTATAATTCAGGAATTTTTTAAAAAGCAAAAAATATTTTCCTAAGACAGCTTTTGCCTAGAATGGAAAATAAACAATGGGAGAGGAGCACGTGAAGGCAGAGGAGTATTCAGAAGAGACAGCACTATCTGAAGTTCTCTCCAAGCCCTGTGTGGATGCTTCTGCTGTGGGTGCTCCTGCATAATTCAAGTTTCCTTAACAAAGGTGTGTCCAGTGTTTTATTTTCTAATGAGTCTTTCTGTAGAGAAAGTAACATTTTACTTAGGGCCTAGTTTTTTCCAAGTACTTCAGCATACAGAGGTTTCTTTCTGCTAACAAGAGCCCTATGAGATAGGTAGGAACTGACAAGAACATTGCAATGAGAGAGAGTAGATGTCGCAACAAGAATAATGGCCCCTCAAAGATTAAGATCAGATCGTAATCCCTGGAACCTGTACATATGTTACTTTATATGGCAAAGGGGACTCTGCAGATATAATCTAGTTAAACACCTTGAGATGGGAAGGTAATGCTGGGTGATACGTGTGGGCTCAATGTAAATACAAACACCCTTAAACACAGAAGACAGAAGCAAAAGAGGAGGTCAGAGTGTTGGAACAAGATAAGTACTCATCCTATTTTTGGCTTTGCGGATGGAAGAAGCGGCCATGAGCCAAGGAATGCTGGTAGCCTGTAGAAGCTAGAAAAAAACAAGGTAATGGATTCTAGAGCCTCCATAGGGAATCCAATCCTGCCCACACCTGGATTTCAGCTCAATAAGGCTCATGTCAGACTTCTAACCTATTAAACTGTAAGATAATAAACTTGTGTTGTTTTAAGCCACTAAATTTTAGCAATCTGTTATGTCAATAATGGAAAATTGATACACTAGGTAACTTATTCCTACTTCACATGACTAGTAAATTATGGAACAAGTTTGTAGGCCAATTTTGTCTAATTTTGCTTTCTGCATAATAATACCTTTCATGTCTATAAACATTTCAACAAACTTCTTTATACAGATATTTTCCACATCTTAATTTCTAAACTAACCACATTATTACATCCCATTTTATATTTTAAACTAACAACTGAACATCTCTTATGACAATTTAATTTTGCTTTTTAAAGAAGAAATTTTGTCCTTCTCTTACCACCAAACTAAGTTATAAGTTGCTAGCAGGAAAAAAACTCTATAAATATATCATAACGCCTTACACATAACAGGTGCTTAATTGTTTTTTTTAATATTCAGTTGCATAGGTGATCAAAAATAGAATACCACCTCTGGAATGATTTAAGAAACCTCCGAGGTGACTTCTGTGCACGTGCCATTGAGTCAGCTCTGGCTCCTGGCAACCCGGTGACTGAGTGATATCCAGAATATCCTGTCTTCAACAGTCCCGCTCAGCCTGTAGATTCATGCCTACAGCTTCTTTCATGGAGTCATCCTATCTCCATGAGGTGATTTCTACAAGTACCTAAAGGGCGAACCTACCTAACTACCATATAACATGAATAAGTGCAAGTGACACATCCCTCATCATAGACAGAGAGGAAATTCTACTAAGATAACAATTTTAAATATGTCTAAACCACATAGTCTCCTTCTGAAAGGAACATTTGCAAGAGACAGCATTCTTCCAAGGTTTATCAAGCTAGCCTTTTCCCAAAATTTTAAAGAGGTGACCTCACTTGCCAGGGAAATGAAGAGTGTAAAGAGAATAAAAAATGAGAAAGCTTTAGAGCCTGATGTCATTCTGGCTGCAATTTAAAAATAAGGATAGTTGATGACACTCATATAACCATATAGACATTTTCTAAAGACTGAGTGCCAAGAAGCTATGATGAATATTTCTGAAAAGATACCATTTTAAGAGGACAATATGACAAAGTTCTTACAATAGCCACCCTACAAATTCTTCCCTCTTTGTATTCTGCCTAATTTCTCCTGATTCTTTTGTAAGAAATTCACCAAATCATAATATAAGTTGGGTGGTGTCAGGTCAAACATGAGTTATGACATGCTAAGGGCTAGATCACTGAAGCTTCAAAAGGATCCAGAGCATGCACAGAACACTTTGAGTTCCACTGTATCCTCTATGTGACCCTCACAAACAAAAGCCCTGCTCAAGGACTTCCCAAAGCTCTCCATGTAGGACTAGTTGGTTGCACCTGATTTAAAAAATCTTTTTTTTTTAAAAACTCTCACCACTAGAGAGAATCCAGGCTAATCAAACTAGGACTGAGACTGCAGGAAGAAAAACTGAAAAGGTTAAAAAGTTTCATAGAACAATTTTCTAACACTGAAATCCTTCCAATTAAAAAGTTTAGGAAAAAAGTCATGGTTATAAGAATGGGAACAAATGATGTTGGACACTTTCTACAGTACCAAGTGTCCTTCTGTGAGCATTCAATCAGCCTTTAATATAATTAATTTATGTAAAAGCCTTCATTAGAAAAATCCCACACACGTTTACATTTAAAGGATGATAAAATGTGTCCTTGAATCCTGATTCTGAAATCACTATTCAATAGAACATTTAATCACAATGTCTAGACACAAATCTTAAAGAATATATCTTTGGGAAACAGATGTAGCATTTCACCACTATGGTATCAAGCTCTCTCTCCTTTGTGATACCAAAAGCATAAAACATAATAATCCAAGGACTTCTTGAGCAGTTTGGCTACAATTTCTCAATACCAAATGGTAAAGCTTCAAGATCATCAGTAGTAAATTCTGACACTATAAACTGAATCCATCTAAACAGCATAGAATGAATGGCAACTGAACACCCATCAGTTCGACCATAAGCATATGTGGGAGGATAATTGTAAACAGAGATGCTCTAATGAAGTGCTTCATTATGAAGTCAAGATTCTGTTAAATCGAAATATGCTGCGGATGTTGCTAAATAGCTGTAGCTATTAACAAAGCATTATATTAATAAAAGGTATGAAGGGTAGAGGTTTAACTTTTTCTTATCCTAAACTTCATGTCTGCAGTGAATATAGAATGATATTATAAGTAGTAACCACAAACAACAGGTAGTAACTACAGACACTTGTTAAAAGTAGACTTTACATACACTGTGTGTGGAGGAGACTCCCATTTTTTTGCCTGTGCAGCATAAGATACTATCAAGTACCATCACGGAGAGAAGTGGTGAATAGCAGTATGAGTATTAAAATTCTTAAGTGTAGTCCTTTTTTTGCATCTAGGTCATAAACTAAAAGCTATAATGCACACTAAAAGAAGGTCATGATTTTAATTGTAGATATTCTTGACATCGACATTTTAGACATGCATCAAATGCTAAAAGTACACAGCATACTGGACAAAATTCAGATCAATTTTTGCAGCCTAAACATAAATGAAATTATTAAGCTGTGAGGAGAATCTATTTAAATGTCTACATTCTCAATAATCTCTTTAGGAAGGTTTAAAAGGGAATATTCAAATGGGATTTGGGGTGGCTCCTTGATTAAGAAGGGTGGGAAGGACACTTATACCTGCAATCAAATCTGCTTTGGCTAGCATTACTCTTACCTTTGGGTTTTCCAAAATTCTTAATACAGACTATAATATTCTGCACTTCTATACATATTTTAAAGTCCCACAGAGTAAAATATTGACTAGTTCTCAAATTAGTTTATTCTAGAAATATTATTGAGCAATGCATTATTTATTGTGCTAGTCTCTCACCTAGGTGTTGAAATACAGTGGTGAAGATAATAAAGTTACTTTCTCATGTCGAAGTTGCTTTATATTCTAGAAACACAGACAGTGCACCAAAGGTGTGCTGGAGCCAGCTTGCACTGGCTTTCCAAAAGCCTGTTGTGAGTATCTCTTCCCAATTCCTTGTTGAATGACATCATTGTAACTTGAAATCAGCCCTGATGGGAATATTTACACCATGGAAATTGGCTAACACTACAATTTATTTTTTTTTTTACCCCCTGGCAAGCTAGTTAAACATTTTCAGGACCCCCACTGCAACAAATAGGGTAAATTAATAAGTAATTCAATTTCAGGTAGAAGATTCTAAAACAGATGGTGATCAGGGAAGGATTTTCTGAGAAGGTGACATTTGAGCAGAGGCCTTGCTGACACAAGGGATGAAGCCATGTCAAGATCTCAGGAAAGGGCATTTAAAACAGAGAAAACAGCAAGTTTAAAGAGGCTGGCGCAAGGATGAACTTCATTCATCCCAAGAAGGTCAATGTGGCTAGAATAAAATAGGAGCAACAGATTGGGATCAGCTGTGATGATGGAGAAGCACACAAGGCCAGGTCATGCAGACTGTACAGGATGTGGCAAGGAGTATGGATGTCGTCTATGTATGTTAGGAAGCCATTGGAGGATTTAGAGCATAGGGGCAATGAGATCCAATGTATATTTTTAAAAGATTACTGTGGCTGTTGTTTGATTAGTAGACTATAAAGAGGAGATATGAAAGCAGAGACTAGTCAGAGAGCTATTCTAGTAGTTTTGGTGAGAGATGATGGTGGCTTTGGCTAGGGTGGCAGTGGTACAGATAACAATAAGTGTTATACGAAGTCTGACACTTATGTTTGTAAATTCATCCTAGAAAAAGTGTTACATACTTCATTGTTGAATATCACTATGATCACCTTTGAAGAACTCCCTTTGGGAAGCTATGCACCAATGCCAGCATTTAATCCACCCTTCAAAACAATTTTGGAACTCTTTTTCTGGACATCAGAGCTGTCATTGTATTGCCCTTGTTGTCTTGAATGTCATCAAAATGTCTTCCTTTCAATATTTCCTTTATCTTCAGGTAAAGATAGAAATCATTGGGGGCCAGATCAGGTGAGTAGGGAGCATGTTCCAATACAGTTATTTGTTTACTGGCTAAAAACTCCCTCACAGACAGTGCCATGTAAGCTGGTGCATTGTTATGATGCAAGAGCCAAGCATGAACTGTTGACAAAAAGTTCAGGTCGTTTTTGTCTTTTTCATGCAGCCTTTTCAGCACTTCCAAATAGTAAACTTGGTTAAGTGTTTGTCCAGTTGGTACAAATTCATAGTGAATAATCCCTCTGGTATCAAAAAAGGTTAGCAACATCGTTTGATTCTTGATTTGGACCGATGGAACTTTTTGGTTATGGAGAATTGGCTGACTTGCATTGTGCACTTTGACGCTTTGTTTCAGGATTGTATTGGTACATCCATGTTTCATCACCAGTGATAACACAGCCCAAAACATCATCTTGCCTCTCCAAAAGGTCTTGGCAAACTTCGGCTCTCCTTTACTTTTGTTCATCAGTGAGCGCCTTTCAGACCATTTCTGCACACACCTTTCTCATACTAAGATTTTCAGTTAAGATTTTCCTGTTTCTCAATCGATGTTTACTTGATCTGCTATGCTTCTTACAGCCAGTCAACGATTTTGAAGTGCAATTCGATGAATTTTTGCAATGTTTTCATCAGTTCTGCTCATTTCTGGCCATCCTGACCTCTCTTCATCAGTGACACATTCTCTCCCCTCAGAAAAACATTTACTCAATTTGTACACCATTGTTTTCTTCATGGCATTATCCCCATAAATTTGGACTAAGATGTTCCTGATTTCACTTCCAATTTTGCTAAATTTAACAAGAAATTGAATGTTCATTGCTCTACTTCAGGCTCAGACATTCTCACGATGGCACACAAAAACACACAACAACAATAATGAACGCCACTCAGCAAGACACCACCACATGTTGACACAAACACAGCTGTGAGACATGATATACCAAGGCTATGAAACCTTACTGAGCTGTTTGTACAGTGCTGTCAAATGTAAGTGCACAGTGGCAAGTTCATGAACGCAATTGTCAGACCTCGTAATTGTCAGGATATATTTTGTAGGTTGAATTTGCGGAACTTGGATAAGGAGCATTAAGGAAAAAGAATATTCAAAAATAATTCCCAGGCTTTTTGTTTCCTTTTATCTATTTGCCTGAACAACTGGATTAAGAGTGCTGCTATTGCTGAAAAGGCATGTTTGGGGAAAGTAAATCATCAGGACTTCTGTTTTGAGCTATAAAACCTATGATGCCTCATTAGATGTTTGTGTGCATTTGTTGGTTGAGGGACAAATGCAATGTAATGTTAAATGGACTCTGCCACTTGGGAAAACTTCATAACTTTCTATGCCTCATTTTTTTCCCATCTGGGCAATAAAAATAATAATGTATTTCCATCATAAAGTTGTGAAGATTACCAAACATAATGCCAGTGAAGTGCTAAGAGCAGTGTCCAGCCCATATTAAGCATCCATTAAATATTAGTTATTATAATCAGTAGCAATACTTTCATTTATGTCTTAGCTGATACTTAGGATCCAAGTATATTTTATATACTCTCGAAAGAGAAATTGCATATGAAGTTGGAAAGAGAATATAGAGCTATTTTCAAATGTTTAACTAAGAGAAAGAGAAATACAGATACACAGAGACAATGAGAAATTAGATTAATGGATAAATATCTCCTAATTGGGGGTACTGAGTTCTCATTCCCACATATCCTCATAATTCACCTTCCAATACTCACTTGGTTTGGGGGGTTTTGTTTGGTTGGTTGGTTTGATTTGGTTTTACTATTGTAATGAATACAGGGGAAAAAAAGGAATTGTAAGTAATTCAATGGTAGGGACCGGCCGAGTGGCTCAGTTGGTTAAGAGCTTGCTCAAGAGTTTGAGCTCTGAGGAACAGCAGTTCGATGCCCAGCCTGAGCTGAGCTGCTGCTGAGCTGCCAACAGGTGGCAGGATGGCTCAGCTAAAAGGAAAAAAAAAAAGGAATAATTCAATGGTAGAATACATTTTAAAATCTATTTAACTACTGATAGAGACTTATTACTTGATTTGAAAGGTCCTAACGCTTGCTCTTATGCTACTGGCAGGTACCTTAAAGTCCATGCAGTTTCCTGTGACTCTACTAGGAATCTCCCCTATATTACACTTGCATTTTAGGGGTTACACAATCCCAAGGAAGTCTGAAAGCAGGAACACAGTATGAGAACACGTTTGCATTTTATTTTTTAAATAGCTAAATTTCACAGACTACACAATTACATGAGGAAGATGCTCATGATATAACCAATCACAGTTAAAAGAACATAATTATATAATATAACAAAACACAGTTAAAAAGGACATAAAACTTTACCGTATGTTACCAATTTACAATGCATGTATATTTGTGTATGTGCGTATGTGTGTGTGTTGAAGACAACTAGAAGAAAACAAACCCAAATGTTAATGCTCTTAACTAATTTTTATACAACAATAAAGTAGAATCTATAACAAAAGTTTAGTTCATGGAAGATTTCCAGTCAAGATGGCAAAGTAGATAAACACTGTGCTCACCTCCTCTCAGGACCACATAAATTACAACTAAATGACACAACAACCATTACTGAGAATCACATAAAGCCTAACTGAACCAAAGCCCTATAACTATAAACATATAGAAGAAGCCACCTCAAGATTGGGAGGAGTCGTTGAGATGTGGAATGGGCTGATCCTACATCTGGGTGTGACCATTAAACATTAGGAGGAAGATCTCATCTGCGGAGGTACTCCCCTGAGGCAGAGAGGTCCCAGCCCCTCCCCAGCACAAGATTCCAGTGCCTGGGAGAGAAGTTCCCATAACTTCTGGCTGTGAAAACCAGCGGAAATTGTAGCTGAGTGAAACAGAGGGTGGCTGCACTCCCAGGTGCACCTTTTAAAAGGACTGTGCATGACTATTCACTGATGGACTCACTTGCTCTGAGCTCCAGCACTGGGGTAGTGGCTTGAAAGGCGCCAGGGACATACAGGGAGAAACTGAATTGTCTAGCTTCAGGGTGAGGGCTAGAGGAGTTGCTTTCTCCTGGATAGAGGAGCTAGCAGAAGCCATTGTTACTTTGTTGAACCCTCCCCCTCCCTGTGTGCAGACGCAGGCAGACACCACATCTGAGTCTCCATCAAACTGACTATCACCTTTCATCTGCCCCATCTTACTAATTCCCTGAGACCATGCCCTACCCAATTTTTGGGCACACACAAGCTGATTCCAGTGGCTTTTGTGTATAAACTGCCTGCCTTGATGCATGCTACAGACTTTCCTAAAATCTCTCAAAGATTCATAAAACCCAAACAAACAGAATCTGGTTTTGGTACGTCCCTTACTTCTAGCTGAGCAGCCCTAAGTCTAGTACTAGTGACAGCCCGCCTTGGTTCAATGTTTGGCCTCTCAAGGCAGCTCTAAACACAGTGCAGGCAGTGGCGATCTCTGGACTGCTTTGTGACTCATACCAGGTGGCCCTGGGCAGGACACAGGCTGCAGCTGAGCTTAGCCTGCAGCAGGCTGCCTCACAGAGGCCCCAGGGCTGGCAGGCCCAATGGCCAGCTTCAGACTGGGCTGGAGCATTACCCAGCCACCTCCAAGGATGACACACTAAAAGGGCAGACAGGGTAGGCATCAGAGCCCTGCTAAAGTAAAACCTCCTCTGTAGGGTCACCCCCTGCACAACCAGTCCTCACAACCAATCAGCCTGAGAGTCAATCCCTCCCACTGACATGCAAACAGTAATCAAATTCCAGCTATAAAAAGAGGACACACACAACACACACAAGAGAAATCCCTGAGCACCTGGATCTTGTGACCAGGGAGACTATACCACTGTATCCCACAGGACACCTACTACATAAGGCCACTCTTCTAAGACTGGGAGGCAAAGCAGCCTACATAGAAACAAACACAGGGAGGCAGCCAAAATGGGAAGACAAAAAAAAAAAAAGCAACAAAAAACATTTCCCAAATAAAAGAACAGAACAAAGCTCAAGAAGAAAAAGAAAATAAATAAACAAATAAATAAAATGTAGACAAGCAATCTACCAGACGCAGAGTTCTAAACACTGGTTACAAGAATGTTCAATGATCTCAGGGAGAACTTCAACAATGAGACAGGAAACATAAAAATGGAGATAGAAAATATAAAAATAAAAATCCAGTCCAAAATACAGAATCAAAAAACTGAAATAAACAATATATTAGAGGGAATTGACAGTAGGTCAGATGAAGTAGAGAACCAAATTAGAGATTTATAAGATAAGGTAGCTGAAACCACCTAATCAGAATAAAAAAAAAAATGAGGAGAGTTTAAAGGGCCTCTGGGACAACATCAAACATACTAACATTTGCATTATGGGGTACCAGAAGGAGAAGAGAGCAAGAAATTGAAAACCTATGTGAAGAAATAATTACGGAAAAATTCCCTAACCTGGTGAAAGAAATAGATATACAAGCCCAGTAAGCACAGGGAGTCCCAAACAAGATGAATCCAAAGAGACCAACACCAAGACACATCATAATTAAAATGCCAAAGATTAAAGACAAGGAAGAATCTTAAAAACAGCAAAAGAAAATCACTTAGTTACTGACAAGGGAGCTCCCATAAGACTATCAGCTGACTTCTCAATAGAAACTTTTCAGGCCAGAAAAGATTAGCAGGAAATATTCAAAGCAATGAAAAGCAGCAAAGCTATCATTTAGAATCAAAGGACAGATAAAGAGCTTCACAGACAAGGAAAAGCTAAAGGAGTTCCTCATCACCAAACCAGTATTACAAGGAATGTTAGAGGGACTTCTTTAAGGGGGGGAAAAAAAAGATAAAAAATATGAATAATAAAATGGCAATAACTACATATCAACAATTATTTTTAATGTAAATTGATTAAATGCTCCAATCAAAAGACATAGGGTAGCTGAGTGGATAAGAAAAAAGACACTTCCTTACATATGCTGCCTATAAGAGACTCACTCCAGATCAAAAGACACACACAGAATGAAAGTAAAGGGATGGGAAAAAGAAATTTCATGAAAATGAAAACAAACAAACAAACAAAAAGCTGTAGTAGGAGTACTTACACCAGACAAAATGACTTTAAAACAAAGGCTATAACAAGTGACAAAGAAGGACCCAGTAATCTCACTTCTGGGTAATTGTCCAAAGAAACCCAAATGCTACTTCAAGGGGATGTGTACCTCTACATGTTCATTACAGCATTGTTTACAATGGCCAACATGTGAAGGCAGCCAGGCATCGATGGAAGAATGGATAAAGAGTAGGTGCTACATAGATACAATGGAATATTGCTTGGCCATGGAAGGGAATCAGTTCTCGCCATCTGCAGTGACATGGATGGACTTGAAGGGTATTCTGCTGAGTGGAATATGTCAGACAGAGAAAGACAGATTCAATGTGTTTCACTTATATTAGGAATCTAAAGAACTAAACAAACAAACAAAACAGAAAGAAACTCACAGATACAGAGAACATTTTGATCGTCGCAGATGGGAGAGGTGTTGGAAATGGGTAAAAAAGGGGAAGGGACAAAGAAGTACAAATTTGTTGTTACATGGTAGTCATGGAGATGTATAGTATAAGGAATACAGTCAATAACATTGTGATAGCATGGTACGGTGTCAGATAGTTGCTGGACTTCTGGTGATCACTTATTTAGGTATATAAATCTTGAGTATCTATTATATACACTTGAAACTAAGCATATTGTATGGAAGCTATATTTTAATAAAAACTTCTAAAAACGTTAGCTCGTGAGAAAAAAATTTGTCAATACAGGAATGAAAAGGTAACGATTTAATTGTAAATATTAAAATGTAATGATTTTAAAGAAATATATAAAATGGTACTTTTATATTATATATCAAAATTACATTTAATGAAATTTACTTTTATTTCAGCATGTAGTTCACAAACTATTTTAGAATTAGAAGTTTTAATGTAAATCAAGAAAATTAAAGCTAGACAATACAGCCAGTATACAGACAGGGAATAAAGATTATTTTCAGAAAATTGATAATACAGCCAAATTGTAAAATGACTGTAAATAAGAATCTTATTTTTTACAATTCAAAATATCATCTACTTTATGTGAATTGCCAAAACAGAATCTCCACATTACATAATCAATGGATACAAGTTTTGGGGGTTTTTTTAAACTAAATCCTTTTGGAAACTTGAAAGTTGGCTCCTCTGGAGAAGTAACACATTACATCCTAACTTTGCTGAATGTTTAAAAGACTTAGATTACTGAAAAGCTGATTTAAATCTAAAGATTGGATTAGCAATTGAAGTCATTCCTGAGAAGGAATGATTTATATGCTCTTATTAGAGAGGAAGGAGATAATATAATTAAGATAATAATGTCATAGCAACACAAAGAAGAATGCTCAGCAATAGATTCCCCAAAGTTGTCCATTTATTCAATAGCTATTTATTGGGCACCTATAATAGCCTATCACTAGCATCCACATAGATTCTGGAAAAGTAATAAAAATTTATAAAGAAATTATCAAGAACTCCTACATATTTCTACATTTAAACAGCATAGAATGCAATTATGGCTTTTTTTAAAATTAAAGTTTATTGGGGTAACAATTGTTAGTTAAGTTACATAGGTTTCAGGAGTACAATTCTGTAATACATCATCTATGTTTCACATTGGATGTTCACCACTCAGAGTCAGTTCTCTTTCCATCACCATATATTTGATAACTTTTACCCTCATCTACCATCCCCCATTCCGTTTACCATCTGGTAACCACTAAACTATTGTCTGTGTCTATGAGTTTTTGTTTCTTCATTTGTCTGGTTCTTTTGTTATGTTCAGTTTTATATACCACATATCAGTGTATACAAGTATGGCTTTTAATTCAATCATCCAGTACAAAATTTCTTTTTTTTTAAAGATTTTATTGGGGTATTGGGGGAGGAAACAGCGTTGGGGAATTGGGGAATCAGGGAAGGGGAGCAGACAAGTTGCTGTCCTTTTGTTCTTCAGTCTAGTTGTGGAGGACGTCACTTCACTGGCCCATGTTGGTATTGTGATCATTGTGCTCTTCCCAGGTGAGGCAGATCGGTCACCGGCCATTGGACGGCCGCTCATGCTGGCTGCTGGCCACACACGGTAGCTTTCCACAGCCCACTGTAGCCCCACTGAAGTGTACTCCATCACTGGTGACTCATGGCAGCCCAGCTCCAGGTTGAGCTGTTGTTCACCATCTAAGCTGTAGAGGGTGCAGCATGACTGGCCCATGTGGGATCCGAACCAGCAGCCCTGCTGCTCGAAGCTCATGCTCCCAAGCCAACTCTTAACCAATGAGCCACTTGGCTAGCCCCATCCAGTACAAATTTTATTTCAAATACAAAATATTATTTTGTAAAAGTTCTCACTATGTTTTCAGGAAAATTTGACTGACATACATAACTTTAAAAAATGCAAATGTTGACATATAGATTAAACAAGTTTGTCATAAACCATTTTGTTCTAGCAAGTTGGTTTTTAGCATGTTAACCTTTATTTTCTCTATTGACAATGATATTAAAAGCAGGGATTTCTTGTGTTTAAAAACTATGTTTATTTTGTGTCTTCAGAAATGTTTCTTTTGTAAAATTTTATAAAGTATGGAATTTTATCTATAGTCTGAGTAGTAAAGACTTTAAAAGCTATACCAATATTTAAACATTCAGGCAGGCTTTTTATTGTGATTACAAGAGAGAAGTTAAATGCCCTTCCTTAGGAAAATCAATTAATCACAATAAAAATGAAGAAATAAGAATTTAAACACTGAAAATCATTTTGACCAAATTGGATCAATGATAATCTTTCTCAAATCTTCTAGAGTGTTGTTTAGTGCATTGCAATTGTAATTGCCCAAAGAATTTTCTTTTCAAAGACCCACAAATTTTGCATGATTCATTTAAAGAAAAGTACTTAAATTCACCCATGAATAACACTTAATAAAGCAATCACTCTCTCCAAACATTTTGTGAAGATCAAGAACACAAATAGACATTTAAATAGGCAACTCAATATTTCAAATTATTTCTATATATGTATGTTAGAGGTTAGTAATATATTTAGTAAATCCTGATTTTAACTTAAAGGCAGTTTTTTTTAATTTAATACTCTTTTATATTAACCTAGTCTAGTTTTTAGTAAGATTATCACAATTATTAGCATGTACACATTTCAATGTATATTGTATGCAACAGAGAAGTGCTGATGGTTTTAATTACTCTAAGATTTGGGTAAGGCATAAAGTTGTAAAAATGTCTTTTTGGAGTACAGAGGGCAGGCTCTAAAATCAGAAAGAACTGGGTTTGGACTTAGGTTCTCTTGCTTGTCAATTATAAATTTTAACGAAGCTGCTAAATTTCACTGATGCAAAATGTTCTCATCATTATAGTATCTTTCTTATAGAGTTGAAAAAACTCCTTAAGATGATTCATGTAAAACATTTTACAGAGTGTCTAGGACAAAACAGGTTTGGAAAAAGTGCCAGTAGAGACAAAAAAGCCCATGTTGGATTTCTAAACACTATTATTCAACATACTGTATTGATAGTATATAATTATTTATTTTTATATAAATACTTTACACAACTAACGAATAAAACAGTTCATTTTCTACCCAACTGTTTGAGTCATAATGGGGTTTTTTGTTGATGACACGTGTCAGCAAAATGAGCAATATTATCCAGGATTTAACTTCCTTTAATGTAATGCTTATATCTGTCATGTTTCAAGATTCTCAGATTTTAAATGAGCACTCTTCATTGCTAGTATTTCCAACAGCATATCATCCAAAAGTTATTGTATATCTCTAAGAATGATTTATTCCAAATTATCTCAAGAAAACTTAGAGAATCACGAGAGACATTCTATACCATTATCACTTCACAACCATTAGAACAACAATTACAAACAACAAAAAGAAATACAGAAAATAACAAGTATTGGCGAGGTTGTGCAAAAATTGGAAATTCTGTGCACTGTTGGTGGGAATGTAAAATGGTGTAGCTGCTATGGGAAACTATGATGGTTCCTTAAAAAATAAAGAGAATTTGCTTTTGATCCAGCAATTCATTTTTAGGAATATAGCCAAAAAGAAACAAAAACAGAGACTCAAACAGATATTCATACACCTAAGCTCAGAGCAGCATTATTCATAAGTCAAAAGATATAAACAACCCAACTGTCTATGGAAAACAAATGGATGGATAAACAAAATGTGGTATATACATACAGCAGAATATTACTCAGCCTTAAAATGGAAGGATATTCTGACATGGTACAACATGGATTAGACCTTGAGGACATTATGCTAACTGAAATAAGGCAGTCACAAAAAGACCAATATTGTATGTTTCTGCCTATATTCGAGGTGCCTAGGATAGTCAAATTTATAGTGACAGAAAAAAGAATGGTGGTTTCCAGGGCCTGGGAGGAGCGAGGAATAGAGAGTTACTATTTAATGGGTACAGAGTTTCAGTTTTGTAAGATGGAAAAAGTTTTGGAGCTGGATGTTGGTGATGGGAACAATGTCAATGTTTTAATTCACTGAACTATACACTCAAAAATGGTTAAGATGGAAAATGTTATGTTATATGGTTTTTACCACAATTCTAAAAAATGAACACTAGCATACTCTGAGAGGCTGACTATAAGTAAAAATGTGTTCCAAAGTCTTAAATATTGCTTGAATTGGGAAGAAAAAGATAATCTTAAACTGTAACTGGAACAGAGAGTCTCTTTCTTAAAGAAAGTGAAAAATATTGCTGTTGATTGTCAGTGAGTGCCGTGATGTGGAGGAAAAAAACAACAGCTTTTACAGAGAAACTTTCTGACATACCCAAAGGCAATGTAAAAAATGAGAACTATTTCAGGGATGAATTAGGAAGCCCTATGGGGTTCTCTTAAAAGAAAGACATGTTGGACACTCTTTATCACATTTTCAAATAGAGTAACACACTGCTAAGGTCTCGATGTTTGTGTCCTCCCAAAATTCTCCAAGGTGATGGTATCAGGAAGTGGAGCTTTTGGATTGATGAGGTTATGAAGTCAGAGCCTTCACATTGGAATTAGTGCCTTTATAAAAGAGAGCCCCCCACAGAGCTCCTTTATCCCTTCTGCAACGTGAGGCTTCAAGGAGAAGTTTCGGAATTCCAGCCTGCTAAAATGTGAGAAATCAATTTAAGTTGTTTATAAGCCACCTAGTCTGTGGTATTTTATTATAGCAGCCCAAAGGGACTAGAACACACACCTGCTTGGTATCTTCTCTGTGTCTCGATAAACACTCATCTTTATCTAGATACACACATAAAATGGTGACAGGACCACTTGGAATCTGATAATGGCAGATGGAGTTATATTAATTATGACTTCAGGATGTTATCTATTTGTAAAAAAAAATTCTGTGAAATCTATTATGTGTATTATCATAAAGTAGATCGTAATCTTAGAGTGGAATCTATATTGTGACTGGTTTAATTTTCTTGAGTATATTCTAAAATCAGTGAAAAATATCCTTTTAAAAATTTTACTCCATTTCTTAATGTTCCTATTTCATTTTATTATGTTACTATATGTCCAAAATCATTTATGACATACATTATTTTCAACATGGATGGATGGAAAAGTTTATCATATGAAATAAATCCATTAAGAAAGGCAGTGAGGATGATGATGAAGCAAAATGAAAATTTTATCTAAATATTATTACTGAGAAAATGACATATTCCAGCCCACTACTGCAAGAATATAGTATAGAAAGAGTAAACACTATGAAGGCCAAGAGTTAAATTATTTACTTTGTATCTTAAGGATTATTCATCTTTGCTTCCCAACCTGACTTATTAAATTAATATAATCATAATGACCCAATGCAGAGGCGCAACTGCTCATTAATGCTTGGGATTAATTTACTTGGTTGTACTACATTACGAGGCTGATTTTTTTTTAGTTGTGTTTATTGTTTCAGCTAATGTGAGATTAATCTACCATGACCTTTCAACAGCAAAGTTGGGTAAAAAGCCACATTAAAACATTTGTAAAACATAAACAAAACTGAGGTATTTTGACAAGGATTATATTACTTTTAATATTTAGACACAACCTGGCTAATAAGGATGCTATACCTTTTTTGTTTTGTCCTATGCAGTTTTATTAGCTGTTACCTTAATATGAAAATTACACAATAAACATTTGAAAGTTTAAGTAAATAAACACTGATAGGTGTTACTGTGGTGGAGCTTCCAAATTAAATCTCAGTGATTAGAGTCATTCACCTTTTAAAGATTCTCTTATAAAAAATGTCATTCATTGAAATTTAATATATTTTTTCTATATTCTAATATTTCCGATATCTGAGTGGTTTAATTTGTCCCTCTCAGCACTGCATATCTTTCTTGATATATTTTATCTCGGCTTTTCCAATTTTACCTTTCTCTCTTCTGCTTTGAAGTACTTATGATTCCATTTTAGGACCTCTTTTTAACTATACTTTCTTTCTAGATGTTCTTAAACAGGGCTTTAGTGTTAAATATGACCTCTTTGCCAGTGATATCCAAATTCACATCACTAGCTCTAGCCTTTCCCCTAAACTCCAGACTCTAATTGTCTCTTCTATTTGGATGGGTACTGAGCATTTCAAACATAAAATGTTAAAACAGAGCCCTTAATTACCACCCAGCATCTCCATCCTGCTCTTCCTTAAGCCTATCCTCTCTCAGGAAAATTTCTTCAGGCCCAAATCCTAGACATCAGCATCTTTGCCTCACTATTTACATCCACTCCACCATCAAATCTAGTCACAACCAACTCCACAGTAAATCCCAACCAACCCCTTCTTTCCATTGCTGCTACTACCAGCCTAGTCCAAGTCACCGTCATCTCCTGGCTCGGAGACACAGCAATGGTGTTTTAACTGACTCCTAGTTTTCACTCTGTTTCCCTACAATCACTCTCCATTTAGCAGGCAGGGTGATATTCCTGACAAAATAAATGAAATCATATTACTCCTTGCTAAATCCCACTGCAGTTCTCTTATTTGACTGAGAATTAAATCTAACTCCTTATCATGACAGATGACCCCCTATAGGAAATATGTCCACCTGGATGCCTTCCTGACGTTATCTCCTACAGTCTTTTTTCTTTATCAGTGTGTTCCAGACACATTGACTTTTTCCATTCCTCAGCCTACCAAGTGTGTTCCTGCCTGGGATAAACTTTACTCAGCTTTTTCTATATGACTGGCACTTTCTGTTTTTCAATTCCCAACTCAAATATCACTTTCTCAAAAGTATATAAATAAACATAACAAAGCAGCTCCTTTGATCGCCTTCCATCATATCATCCTGTTTTGCTTTTTCTATGACACTTTCCCTATTCTAAATCATTTACTTCATTGTCTATGTCTGTTTCCTGTCTCCAGCAGCTCCTCCCAGTTGGAATGCAAGATCCTGAAAAACAAGCACTTTTGGCCCCTTTGTGGCCAGATGTTTTAGGCTTAGAACAGTGCCTGCCAAGTAGTAGTTGCTCAATAAATATTTTTCAAATTTATTATTGTTAAATTATTTTGTTGATGTATTATTCAGGGCAGGTGCTGTCAGGGGCACGGTGCTTCCTGTTTAGGTCAGCACCTCCTTTGATTAGGACTGCTTTAGATGACAATTTCATGCATCTCAGATGCACCGGGATGATCCCAATTTTAAACATAATTTCTTTCTTTCTACATAACTACCAAAATATCTAAATAATTAGTATATTTTATTGCTGAATCAATAATTCATGCTATTTCTTAAATTCACACAAAACAGGAAAAATCTTATCAGATAACTATCAAAATATCTAAATAATTACTATATTTTATTGCTGAATCAATAATTCATGCTATTTCTTAAATTCACACAAAACAGGAAAAATCTTATCAGATAACTATCAAAATATCTAAATAATTACTATATTTTATTGCTGAATCAATAATTCATACTATTTCTTAAATTCACACAAAACAGGAAAAATCTTATCAGATAACTATCAAAATATCTAAATAATTAGTATATTTTATTGCTGAATCAATAATTAATACTATTTCTTAAATTCACACAAAACAGGAAAAATCTTATCAGGTAATTTGCTAATTTTTTTGTTTTTAAAACCATGAATAAAACAAATACATATTTTCTCTCAAAAACAAGGACTATAAAACTCAAATAAAATACTTTAAAAACAGCTGTTTAAGGCATCAGAGAGCAACCAATGCACCCAGACTTCATGAAGAGAATACAGATCAGAATGAGCTAGCCATTTTCCTCTCAGGGTATTATTCATTGATTTGTTGAGAGGTGAACAGAGGCACATAGAGAAAGCTACATCCTAAAGTTTTCATCAATCTGACAGGATGAGAAGGTGAACATTAAAGTTCAGGGCTAGGAAGAGAAGCCACGAGTCATAGAGAAATGAGCTCTGCATTCAGCTCAGGTTTTCCTGTAAGAGATTTGCCAAATTGAGTGGTGAATGAGCCAGAAGATACACACCATGCAAAAATTAACTCCTAAGAGGTGACAAGATAAGCAGATCTTTGGGAAGTTTCACAGAGATGAGGAGACAAAATATGAGCGCAAAGTCAGCCTATAAGGAAAGGAATGGCTGCTAGTTGTGAGCCATGAAGATCTAACCCTAGAAATAAGGGCACGACAGAAATGGCCATCAGAATCCCCCATCAAGCCACAAAACATCTAAATAGCTGATTAAATATAGGCACATGGCCCTATTCTAACTCTTGGCAGAATAAAAATAAACCAATTGAAGAGAATTTTTCAGACATAATGTACGTTATTTAATAAAAATACCACCAAGGTTTCCATGAATCAGTAAACTGAGAAGGGGGGAAAAATAGAAAATGACAGATGTTTCAAATGTTAGTTATCAGACATATAAATAACAAACATAACTGTGATTGATGTGTTCCAGATGACTAAATGGAGAAGTTGTCTAGAATCTATTTTTTTAAAGTATCTAATGGAAATTCTAGAACTAAAAACCAGAATTACTGAAATTAAGAATTCAGTAAACGAGTTTAATGAAGATTAGGTACAACAGAAGAAAGGATTGGTATACTGAAAAATAGGACACCAGAAAATGTAGAGACTGAAGAAATCTTGAGCGAGGAGGAAAAGAATAGATGAAAATGAACTACATAATAGAAAACACAAGGATGTGATGAAAAGTCTAACATGCATGTAAGTGGAATCCCACAAATAGAAGAGAGTGGACAATAACAACACTTGAGGAAATATTGGCTAGGGAATTTTCTAAAGCCAGTGAATGACATCAATCCATAGAATCTAGAAGCTTTTAAAATCCCAACTAGTGTTTATACAAATAGAATCATTCTTAGACATACTGTACTAAAAATCCTTGCACACCAAAGACAAAGAAAAACCTTGACAGGAGACAAATGACAAAAGACACCTTACTTTCAAAGGAAAAGTGATAAAAACCTTTCACTGATGTTACAACAGAAATTATGAAAGCCGGGTAATAATGGTATGAATTCTTTAAAGTGCTGAAAGAAAATAACATCCAAACAAAAATTTTATTCCTAATGAAAAATATGAATAAAAAATAAAAGACTTGCAGAAAAAAGAAACATTTTGTCATTAGCAAACTCTCATTAAAAAAAAAAAAGGTAGAAATGAAATGACCTCAGATGGAAGTATACTGACAAAAGAATAAGCAAAAAGCAACAGAAAAAGTTAAATGTGTTTAAAGTAAAGTAAATGCTTCATGCTTATGATGGTAATGATTACTTTTTATGCAACATAATACATACACAGAATGAAACATATCAGAATTATAGACAAAATGTAACTGGGCAGGAGACAGTGTGGGTGGAGAGCATGGAAGTCTTTGCCTTGTCAGGGAAGGCAAAATACCAATCAAATGCCAATTTATATTTGTTTTAAAATACGAATTTGTATCAAGTCCTGATAATTCAAGAGTGATTGCTATATTATTTATGGTAATTAGTGTAAGTAATAAAAGACTACCCAGAAAACAAGTTAATGAGAGGAAAAAGATTAACAAAAGATAAGACAAATAGAAAACAAATGGGAACATGGCATTTTGAATCCCAATATCAGTAGTAATATTAAATGTATGAGTTGACTATCCAGTTTAAGGACAATGGTTCTTAAATAAGCAATTTGGCTACATGTTGCTCACAAAAGATACTCCTTAAAAATATGGACACCAAAAGAAAGGAAAATGTATACATCATACAAACACTAACAAAAAGGGATCTAGTGAAGCCGCAAAAGGTAAACCTGAAGAATAGAATTATTACCAACATTAGTATTTTAAAAAGGGCTAATATGGTTCCTGTCCTAAAATTGTGTGCCCCTAATAAAATAGCCTCAATATATAAATAAATATAAACAAACACATACTTAACCCACTAACATGTACTTATAACCCTGCGGCTAACAACTATAGAATGCACATTCTCTCCAATACACAAATATCACAGACTACACGCTGGATGGAAACAAGTCTCAAAAATTGAGTCTCAAAACATTGAAATTATACTGACCACAGTGAAATTAAGTGAGAAAAAAAACACAACCAAAACAAAAAGATGAGGAAAAAACCCAAATGTTTGGAAATGAAGCACTTCACATCTAAACAACCCATAGGTCACTGAAGAAATTACAATGGAAATTCGAAAATATTTTTAAATAAATGATAACTAAAAATACAACCTATCTAACTTACACTATGCCACTAAAGCCACGTGCAGATGCAAATGTGTGTCCTTAAATAAGTATATTTGGAAAAAATAAAAACATTTCTTTTAATAAAAGAAATATTAATAATTTAAGTAACCATTCAAGAAGATAGGAAAAAGGTAAACAAAAATCCCCCCCCCAAAAAAATTAGAAGGAAGTAGAAAACAGGAGACATAAAAGCAGAATTCAAAACAATAAAACAATCTAATAGAGAAAATCAACCAAGACAAAAAATGACTATTCAAAAAGACTAATGAAATTATACAAACCTATTAAAGATGTTAAGGACAAGAAAAAGTTGTACAAGTAATATCTTGAATGATAAAAGGGGTACCACTACAGATTGCTTACACATTAAAAAGGAAGTAACAGTATATCATCAATTTCATGCTAATATATTTGAAAATGTAGGGTAAATAGATGAATTTCTTGAAAACCCCAACTCAACGAAACAAATAAAATAACAAATAAAAACCCTGAAGAGTTTCATATTTATTATAGCTAATGATCTGTAACCAAAACCCTATACCCCATCCACAGAGGAAACTTCTGGGCCAAATAGCTTTGCCATTGAACAAAAGTCAGAATACTGGCCATCTTTATAGGGAGAGTGGGGAGAATGACTTGGAGTGGGTATGCATGTAATTTTCAGGTGGCAGGTTATCTCTCGATCTGGGTAGTGGTTACTTAGGTAGGTTTGCTTTGTGAAAATTCATCAATTTTTTTCACTTATGATTTGTCAACTTTTTGTGTCCATGCTTCACTTTATCAAACAATAAAATAATACAGGAAGTATTACTCAAGAGTTCCAATGCCCAAGTGACACTTTTTAGGCCTTCTCTCTCCTCTCTCTCTCTCTCTCTCGCTCTCTCTCTCTCTCTCTCTCTCTCTCTCTCTCTCTCTCTATATATATATATATATATATATATATATATATATATATATATATATATATATAAATTTTCATAAAATATTATATATATATATATATAGAGAGAGAGAGAGAGTATACTAGTTTTCTTAAGATATATGCCCAGTGTATATGCCCAGTGAAACTTGTAGGTATCATTTAAGTATCCCAGTAATTAAACTGTTTCTGAACTTAAACTAACTTTTATTTTGCTTTTTTACACCACTCTCATTACAACTCTAGCCCATTTGTGTTTTTCTTATCATGATTTTCAGTGTACAAAGCCAGCAACTAATATTTGCCAAATATCAACTCAAGTAATATCAATTTATGGGTAGCAGTGTGCTAGGCTACTTGCCTACATTATGTCACTATACCTTTATAATAATCTTCTTAATAAAGAAGTGCTACCATTGGCTCCATTTTACATATGACAAAATTGCGGAACATAAAAGTACAATGATTTATCTAATGTAAATGAACTGATAAGTGATAGGGTAGGAATGGAACCTGAGCAAAATTATATTTTCCCCTTGGTCTCATCCTCATCCTTCTGGCCATTTTTGTATTTTAGAGACTCAGGGTCATATTGAAAATGTGTATTATCTACAAATTAAAACATATATGATATTGAATAACTTAAATATAAAACCAACGTCTAGAAAACAGCTAATATATATGTGTATATAATATACAAATTATATAAGCATAGTTATATACATATATATAAATAAGTAAATTAGACTCCAATAACAAAATGGGAGAATACACATTATACCTACGTAATGAAATGCAGTTGTGTTTTATGTGTGAAAGCCATCAGAGTTGTAAAAAGTTGCCCACATTCTGTCTATTTTAGGCAGTGCTGTTCATACTTTCCATAACAGAATTAATATGATATAAAAATTTTAACAAATCTTTCCTACAGATTTGTCTTATTTCCATCTTTAAATAAAAAATTCTCAAATTTATTTACTAGTTTCAAGAATCATCTTCCAGGACAGACATCTTGATATTATTTGAAATAGGATCTGCATCTCCAAAATGTTTACATGTTCATGATGCTGCTAGAATTTAGATTATCAACATTTTACATCAAAATACATATATCCTATGTCTACACTCTTGTTTAAACAGCATCATAGTGGCCTTTCCCACTTTTTAAATATTTTTATTTCCAATAGGAAATAAAGTATCAATTAAAAAATTATAGTCCTGGAGCTCTTTGTTTTAAAAGAGGAGTTAAATTGATTAAAACACGCTTTTCTCAAATAAAGCTATAAATGTGGTAGTCACACTGAGAGTGACAACTTTGACTAAAGTGTAGAACATGCTTAGAAAAGGATTAGTGAGAAAATTTACTTCATGCCATTCAACCTAAGACTTAAAGGAAAACTCATAAATTAAAAAATGCACAGCATATTTTATCATAAGAAACACAATGAGATTATTTCATTCTTTGTTTAATTCTCAGATTTTACAAGATTTTTACATTATGTTTTGTACTGCTCACTCATTCAATAATTTATTCATTTAATATAAACTTATTGTGTGCCTCTTATATGCTGGGAACTATTCTAAGTGCTTAGAATGAGGCAATTAAAAAAAATCAGACAAGTATCTCTACTCTTGTGAAAACTGCATTTAGAAAAGCAAGATAAACAACATTCAACATAAATAGTAAAATATACAGTATGAGTTAGCAAAATGTTTTATGGGGAAAAATAAAACAGGAAAATAGGTTAGGAAGTGAGGAGGGGGTCTGCAATTTTATATAGAATTATCAGGGATGTCCTTGCTAAGAAGGGGACACTTGAATAAAAACTCAAAGGAAGTGAGTAGGCTATATGGAAATTGGGGGGGAATAATTTCAGACAGAAGGAAAAGCAAGTGCAAAGGCCCTGTGGCAAGAAGAGTAAGTACAAAGGCCTTTAAGACCCAATGAGGTAACCAGTGGGACAACTGATGAGGGGAGATGAAGCCAGAGATGAAAGGGTGAGGTACAGATCCTGTAAATCCTTGTGTATCATTGTGCTTTTCCCACTGAGTACTGGAAAGCCATTAGAGAGTTTTGGTAGAAGGAGTGATGTGATCTGATTTTGGACTAATAAGATCAATGTGACTACGGTATTGAAAGTAGACTAAAGGGGAAATATTTAGAACTAATGTTCTGTACAATATAGACGCTAGCTGGTTGCTGCCTTTATTAATTATTAAAACATCAGCACAAACAAGCTCATTTAGAGGAAGAATATGCTTTTTTTTCCTTAAATATTTTTATTGGGGAATTGGGGGAGGGAACAGCATTGGGGAATCAGGGAAGGGGAACTGACAAGAGTCTGTCCTTTTGTTCTTTAGTCTAGTTGTGGAAGACGTCGCTTCACTGGCCCATGTTGGTGCTCTTCCCTGGTGAGGCAGATCGGTCACAGGCCATTGGACGACCGCTCACAGCAGCTCACGAAAGCTCACGCCCACTGCTGGCCAGCCCCACTGCAGCCTATGCCATCGTGGTTGACTCATGGCAGCCCAGCTCCAGGTCGAGCTGTTGTTGACCATATCTTAGCTGTAGAGGGCACAGTGTCACTGGCCTATGTGGGATCCGAACAGGTGGCCCTGCTGCTCAGAACTTGTGCTCCCAAGACAACTCTTAACCAATGAGCCACTCGGCCGGCCTGAGAATACACTTTTTAAATAACCACAGATCCTACTTGTGACATTGAATCAATGATCTTAAAAAAAATAAAATTAAATTTAAAAAAACTAAAGCAGGTAAAGAACTGTGATTTTAATCATATTCTGCTACACTAAACAAAATCTATCCCTATAGGATGTTCTGAATGTGTTAATTATAATCTCCTCTATAGTTAGTTTTGTATTCATCGATTTAGCAGTGACCCAAATAGTACCAAGAAAAAATTCAGTGCTTTGAAGAGTAGCCATGGACCATTCTTTCATCAAATCTGCTGATTTCCTGCTAAATGCTTAAATGCTGAGCAGCATCATGATTGATATAAATAGTTGGAGATCTCTGCCTTCAAGAACTCACCATCTAGTGGGACTACAGGAAAATAAACATCTAATCACCGTGCCATGGGCTAATGCCTTTATAGAGGTCTGTCTCCAAAAGGAAACACTTACATCAAATAGACTGTTGAATAGAAGCATATTTAACCAGGCCTATTTAAATCTTGTATGCTTTTTTAATACACTGCATGTGTATGTCTTCTCTCCTTATTTAGATAATAAACATTAAATGTAGGGATATTATTTATACTCCTTTCTACCTGTTGAATGATTAACTATGAATTGTATCTATCTCAATATTTTTTCATTATTTAACAGGTGAAGCTAATAATGCTCTATAAACTATAGATCCTTTTAATAGGAATGAATAAGAAGAGAGTGTGAAGAAAATATATAACATGAAAAAATAATAATCTTTCTTTAAAATTGAAATTTTGATCACCCTTATGTGTAAACAACATAAATTTTGAATATAAGAAAAAACTGAATACATTGAAATACCTCAATGTATTTCATGCTTTACTATTACAGAAGGGTTCAATTATTACATTAATGGTTCGAGGCTTTAGGAAAAGATGTTTCTATGTTATTCATGTACATTCCAAAAATATCATAATATTTGCTTAGAAATGTTAACTTAACCTCCTTCCAAAACATAACTCTCATTTAAATTGTTAACCAAGTTCACTAAATTTGTCTCTATGAAGTCACTAAATAAAATATTTAGGTCAAGAACATGTGGAAATTGATCTCTGAAGCTGCAAGACAATCTTTCTTGCTGAATGCATTTTTACTTTTAGTGCATAAACCAGGAAGAGAAGGAAATGTTTTACTGAAGTGAAGAGGATTCCTAATATGATCATTCCTCATTCCATGCCATCCGTGGATCGTATAGGACTGAACATAACCTCAACATATCTTAACAAAGTCTATTAAAAACTGCCTCTTTGTGTCTTACCCTACTTCCCAAACAGCTTTCTTCCTAAACATATCAAAGGGCAAGCCTGAGAAAGTGGCCAGATTTAAATAGTCATAAAATGAGATCAGATATTATGACACATGTTGTGGTAAAAATTCAGTTGGAAAAGGACTAAAATGGAATATTTTGGACATCCTATTAACCTTCAAGTCCCTATTATTGTCTTTTTAGTTGATGAATATTTTCCTTTAAACTTCTTTATGCCCATACTAGGACATTACAATAGCTATGATTTCCAGATGCAATTTAGTTATAATATTGTTATTTTCATTATTTCAAATTTCTTGCCATATTATAATATTTATTTTGCTAATCTAGTTAGATGGGGCACAGCATGATTAAATCATTTGCTCAAGATATGCTCGTGAGTAAAAAATACAATTGGGAAAAGTTAATAATCCCTTAGTAATAAAAATCTAAAGACTATTTATAAAATAAGTAGCTACTTTCTTCTCAATAAATTGTTATATTTTTCTAGTACTTATCTTGAATTTTAAAATTTAAAAGAAATGTCCCAGTGTAATCTGTAATGATTTCATCAGGAAAATACAATGGTGGCTGTTTATATTTAAAATAGTAATTTACTAAAACATTTCACAGAGGAACCAAGTATACTTATACATCAATAGCAAAAGATAAACTGGCAATTGTGAAAATTCATACATCTCCAAATATATAGAATTGATAAATGGTCACACCTATTGCTGAATTGGTGACAAACATCTATGATATTTACCTACTCATTGTACAACTGCTGCCCTTCATTACCAGTTGGATAATAATAGTTCATATTATGCCAAATAACCTATTAATCCTTCATGCTATAGGTGGCAAAGACGAGTTATGCCATTTTAGAAACACACTAAAGTGTACTAGAAAATGAGAGATTTGAGTCCCCTGTTTTTACAATAAAACAGATGTTGGCTGTATATTCTCCCATCGAAACCAAGAAGACATTAGTGTGGCATTTTTTTACCCCAAACAATGTTTGACCCCTTGAAATGATATACCAAAAACTGTCATGAGCACCTCAGGCTAGGTCTCCAGATCCCAGTTTAGGAAATACTGTCATAGTCTGGGGTCTAAAATCCTAGCCCTGCCCAAAATAAACTTTGTTAAGAAGGCCAAGTCACTTAACTTTTCTAAGTCTCAATGTTCTTTAACTATTAAATAAGGATAATAATACTAGCTGCCTTATAGGCTTATGGTAAGAAGTAAATGGTAAATGAAAACATACAGGTGTCCACATTTTCTCTGTTGCCAATGCACTGAGATACGTGTTCCTACAGCTTTGCTCTTTTGCTGGGTAAGTTCTATGATCCTTTTCCACCATTTGTTACTCCAAAGCCCACAGCCAAATGAGAGGTCTAAAGCGCCTTTCTATCTCAGGAATTCCATTATAAAATCTGATTACAAACCTGCTATACTTTTAACATCATTAAATCATTGACTAATTAAAATCTGAGTCAAGTTGAAAGAAGATGGCATCTTATAGATTTCATTCCCCTTCTCTTGAGCATGGCGTAGGCTTATTTGTAGAGAGTAGGAGAGGGCTGAAGTAAATAAGGACATGAATGGGCACCATCCTGGGATATGGGAGCATATGAGGTCATATCTCTGTACCACTTCCACTATTCCCGACTTTGGAGTCAGGCAGACCTGTATTATATGTAGAATCCTGCCACTTTTTATGACGACTAAAATATAAAAGGAAGATGTCCTGAGCAGTCACTCATCTTAAGTCAATTAAATGAAATGGGAGAACAGGGAAACAAATTCGTATAAGTCCTGAGGTACTGTGTGGGAATAAATGAGTAGGGATACAACGCAAACTTAGGAAATCATAAACAGCTTCATTGAAAAATGGGCTTTCAGTTGGAAACCTGTCGAATTAATAATGATAGAGAGTTATGTTGGATAGAAATTATTTAGTAAAAACTTGTAATAGTAGCATCTAGTGTACTATGCACCATTATGGTTGAGCTCAAAGAGTAATACAGGTGATTTGTGCAAATTATATTAATTATTGGTTCTCTTGTTCCATATGCAATCTGAAAGAATAGGTAGCAAGTAAACCAGAGCAGTAACCATCCCTGTTCATTGATTCCCTATCCCAGGGAATGATCTGAGGCAACAGACTCACTCCCGATTGGGAAGGCTGACCTTCAGTGACCACATAAAGGGAGAGAACTGCTGTGACTTTTTTCAGGAAGGAATGAAGTCCACTTTGAGGCTAGAATTTGCAGGGAACTCATACACACAATTTCTCTGACCTAAAGCATGACTGATCAGTGTGGTCGTTTGACCTACCATTCCCTGGTAGTGCTCTGAGATGTACTGAGAAATGTCTTTAACACAGGGCTGACATTTGGTTGCTAGTATGGATGGAAATAAATTCATGCTAGTTGGTGATTTTGCTGCAGCACTGAGCCCCTGCTGCTATCCAGTCGCTTAGGTCCTGAGGAGTCCCAGATGGGTGGAAAGAAGGTCTCCTGTGAGACCCACCAGCCAGCTGTTTGCAGTTTCTGAATATGTGCACCTTGGCCAAAATGGGCTCAAACCCTGAAGGTGGAAAGTCTTACTCCCATGGTGATGACAAATGTTATCCATTATGGAAATCCTGGTGCCTGTCTGACCCCCTGAGAATTTAACTAGCCGCCATTGGCTGGTGCTTCCCTCCACCACAGCTGCCTTTGGAAATGTGACCTGTATAGTGTATAGTTTCTGTGAATAACTAACTATCTTGGCCATTTCTCCTTCACAAACCCCCAATCCCCTTGCTGCTCTATTTCCACTGGGCCAGAGAGAAGTGGCTAAGAATCTTTCCTATTCTGATTCTAGAGAATGAGAAACAGGCTGAGTTCAAGAAGTTGTCTAAGTTCAACCACCAGTCTCAGACTTCAGTCAATTAAATAAGCTTTTGTATTTCGAACAACAGCAAGATATGGGAACATTTTTTCAGTCTGTACTATTTGGAAGCCTAAATAAGTTGGGGTGATGGTGATTATTAATTAATATTGTCACACTGACCTGAATATTATGAACAGAATTAAAAAAAAGAAATTAAGTGTAGAAGGCACCTAGGCCTATGCAAGACAAACTCTAACAACTTCCAACATCAATTTTATACAACTCCAAGACTTGTTATCTCACTTAGTGTCCCAAGTTTAATTTAATAATCAATTGTCACAGCTTGTTCAGCTCTCTGTAAGAAGAGGTAATTTGCTCCAGATGTTATCCAAGAACCTTCTAGTACACACACCATGAGAAGAGTGGGGACACTGTGTTATTTTAAAAGTTAAAAATGACACTATTATATTTTCTTTATGTAAAATTTTGCTGATCCATACGTTCATCATTAACTCTCATTAGTCAAAACAGTTCTTAATTCAGTGCTACATTGTTTCTGTGAATTCATATTAGTTGTGCCTTAGAAATAAATGCCAAATATTTTAATAGAACAACATACAAAATGAATAGGTCCCTTTGTTCATTGCACGAGGAAAATGATGGAGGGTGATGAGTACCTTTTCTCCCAAGAACTACTAACTACACAAAGAGCAAATCCAAGGCACAATTTCAAAATGGGAAATGATAAGAAAAAAAAAGGAAAGAGAGGCATTTACCTGCTGTAAATCCAAAGTAATGGTCACATAATGGTATTCAATTCCATTCTTAATACTGGGACTCTGCCACCAAGTGTTCTTTCCATCAATAGCATTTGTAATCGGGTGTCTCTCTATTGAATCAGCAGCAACATGTGAAAGGAGGAGAAAAGATCATGTATTAAATGTATAGCTGTTTCTTAAAAAAAAAAAAGTAAAACTAAGATAAAACCATCATCGTGTAACTATTAAAATTAAAATATAAAGAAAGAGCAATTCCTATCTTCAACAGAATTTATTTAATGTCAAATTTTTCCCAACACTCTACAAGGTAGTGCAAAATGGTTAAATACATAGGCTCTAAATACTTAGACATCACCTAAAATGAGCAACTTTAGCAATAACTATAGAAATTAAGTGTGAAGAAATAATATTGAAATCTAATTGATGTGTCAATCATTCAAAGACGCTAAGCATCTACTGTTGAGGCAGCTCTAGCGTGACATCAATTTTGTTAACAGAAACATAAAATCCTGAATTGTGGTTTAAAGGTACTTGACGATTTGTCCTTTTGACACATTAATTATTACCAAGACCTGGGCAATCCAATTTGTACCTGGTTTTAATAAAAACAAACAAACAAAAAAGACTCAAATCCATCCTATGAGGCTTTCTGCAGTCGGCTCTTAACTTGACAACTTTCCACCACTATTTAAAAATATAATGAAAGATACTCCAAGCCTCCCATGCAGAATGGGCCTGTCCCTGTAATCATTAGCTCAGTGGAGGAGTCTGGAAGGGAAGGACACATGGAACCCCACCTTGCCCACAAAACATGATCTTTCCTCACCTTTACTCCAGACAGATGAAAACAGTATTTATTGTGACAATAAAAGGGAGGCTGAAGATAGAAAATGGGAGGTATGGACAATCACTGTACTTTTCCCCCCCACAGTCCTCTTTTAACAGTTCCTTCCTTCTCACAATTGTCAGACTTCACAGGTTCCTCATCTTCTCCAGTTGAGCTCCATGCATCTCACAGCAGCCATCACCTCTGGGCGGCCAAAGCCCTTGTTCTGTTTTGGTTCAGTCATCCGTCCTTGTGCTTCCCATTCCCCACTAACTCTGTTCCTTTTCTCTCCCTCTAAACAGGCCCAGTGCATGCATGGGTGAGGCTGGCGGGAGTGGAGGTGGTGGGATGTTCCTATTTCTATCCCCAGGGCTGTATTAAGGGTACTTAACTTCCTAAATCTCTGCCTTGGAAGTCAGCATATTTTCCCACAGAAATGTAAACAAAGTAGGGGTGAGCTTTACGGATGAAGGACGCCTTGTGGTTTCAGTCTTGAGAACTTTTAAAAAACGAATTTTCAGGGAAAATGTTTCAAATGAGTGGCCTAATAGTAAATAACCTTATAGATTAGAATACAACCTTTTTTTGTAAACTGAAGGAAAACTTTAAAGAAGTGAACCAACCACATTACCATGGACTCTTGATTTGCCTCCGTAATGCAAGTAATCCTGCTATGTGTTCTAACAGTAATGGCGATGAAAGAGCATAAGATTTGGAATATAAAGAGCTGGAGTATGAGGACCCAGACAGTCCACGGGGCCCACCATTTAGAACGTACCTGGAGTGGGCAAGTCATTTAAATTCTGTGTGTCATACTGGAAATGGGGATTAAAAAAGCCTACTCATAGTAGTGGTTCCCAGAATCTCAACTTCCAGAAAAATAAATAAATATTTTTTTAAAAATGTGTGTGAGAGTGATTTGTGGAATTAATCAAGGAATTCAGGTCTTTCTTTCTCCATATAATAGTTGTATCTGGTCTACTTTAACTATTATTTAATATACCATCACTACTGTTTCATAAAATGAAGGATATTTATTGGGTTGTCGGAAAAGTCATGACGTATTTTTTCTATGTTTTTCGTTGCGAAAATGCATCATGACTTTTCCGACAACCGAATAAAACCAAAAAAAGTTTTTTTTAAAAAAAACATAATATCAAAATGAAGGATAATGTTCCTTAAGGTATTCATTATTCATTATTTTTCATGAAAAACTTGGAGTTTTGTTTTCATTTTCTCATTTTGCCATGGACCAGTAAAAATATCTTGAATGGGAACTCTCAACTCACAGGGTTACCAGAGGAACATTGCAACTATTGATATTATAACCATTATTATGCATATACATAAAATTAATTATATATGTGTTCAAACATACACTTTCCTCAATCTTAATTGAACACAAATTATATTTAACAAAAAATTTTAAAATAAAGCAAAATGAAGTCCTCAATGAAATAGGAGTCTGAATGTAAAGTCAAATCATCTTCAAATGAAAAAAAAATTATCAAAAACCAAATTTTCATTAAATTTGCCATGTTTAGATTTGGGACATTTTTTTTACCTATTAATTTTACTAGCATACCCTGCTATAACCTGCTTAACTGAAACCATAAAGGCTTATTATGTCTTCGCGTTACTCATGGTAATATGAGTTATTGGACAGAACAAAAAAATAGGTTTTTATTGGTAAACTATTTAATTCAACTAAACAGCTGTATGGACTTTGTTTCGTACCAAGTGTTATCACATTAGCAGTCCACCAAGATGAGGCATTCTATCTCATTAATGAAAAGTAAAATTCCTGAATGTATTGAATAATTAGCACTAGTTAACTTGTTCTGTTGAAACAAGGGAAAGTGTCAAGTATTCATAATGACAACAAATACAAGAAGCATAACTAAATATCAAATAAATGCCATTGGTGATGTGAGTGGGTGCTGAAATTGGTCCATTAGGAATCAGAACCCATAAATGAAATATTACTGGCATTTCTTCTGTAGAAAAATAAACATCACAGCAAACATTCCCTAAACAACCTCTTGATTCTTCTTTACAATTCTGGGTTTAATATGTGATATAGAAAACACACACACAACCACATTTCCAAATCAAATTCTTTGCTGTTAAGTAACTGTGAGGGGAGCTGTCTAATTGGAAATGTTGATAAATACCATCTCAGGTCAAATTGATATGAGAATTGTAAGACTGGGAGATGAATCAACAATTAACCATAATCCCCATTATGAAAGTTTAATCATAATTATTTTTCAAGAACTGATTAATTGTTGGCATGTTTCCCTTATTTAAAAGGAGATTGAAATTTATAATATTCTTAACAGGAATAGCTACAAAAGATGATTCAAAGCTAACTACATTTGAAAATTGGTGTGGAAATTGTTGATGAAGTAAACTTTTCAAACTGTTAGTTCCTAATTGGAAAGCATACTCCATTAACAATCAGGAATCTCAAGTTTTCTTTTCTTTGTTTGGTAATTAAGTAGAGACCTTCCAGACTTTATTTTAGCTGTTCATTGAATTTGTGGAATTTTGTCGTCTGTTGCTCCAGATCTTACTAAAATACATTCATGTGGGTTATTGCTAGATTTTTATTCCACTCAATTTTTTTTTCCACTCCAATCTTTGTACCTTCCTTCTAGCTTGTCTCTTATGACTACACTCATTTCCTTCTTTTTTCCTTTTCTGGAATACCTTCCCTTATTATCTCGGGTAATTCAGCTTTTTGGTGCCCACCGAAGTCTGAGTACCTTCTTGAAATTTTCTCTTATTACTTCAGTTCCCACTGATGTTTTCCTTCTCAGAAATTCTACATAATTTATAATATGTACCACAAGTTATAGCCCTGAGTTTACTGTTTTGAAAATTTGTTTAATTGCCTTTTATATCCAAGCCTTATTTATCCTAATATTTTACTTGTAAGCAGGAACTATAAATATATGTATTTATATTTATATATATATATCTACATACACACATATATACTCATGCATACATGAATACATGTACACACACATAAACACACATATTATTTTACATACCTTAATCCTCTAACTCTAATTCTTGCTCTCTGCTTAAATCCATCCTAAACACACATCTATACACTCCCAACCAACTGCCCACTACTCCCCCCGGCCATTTCCATGCCTCCAGCCTTTCTCATATTCTTTTTGAAATCATCAAGGCCACCAGTTCCTGAACCAATGGCAGTTTCTCCCCATCAGACTTGTTTTTTTTTTCCTTAATGAATCTAAAGCGTACTGTAGTCCATCAAGTCATTTATTTTCTGAACTTTACTTCAACTTTATTGCTTTTGATGTTTTCCCAGAGCTCGGACCTAGATTCATTTGCTCTTATCATTCTATACAAGAATAACAAACAGACAGGGTATATTCCATCATTCCCCACTCTTATGTCCATATCATAACAATCTACAATACATCACAGAAAATAACCAGAGTCATTAAAAGGCAAGGAAGGTTCTCATGGTTGTTGCCATCTTTGGTTTCTTAACTTTTTTTTTTTCCTTTTAAACATCAGTGGGAACTGAAGCAACAAGAGAAAGTGCCGAGGAGGTAGTGGGCACTAAAAAGCTCAATTCTGCCACATACAAGACTGGCAATTTCCATCACAAAAGTCCTGATTCTCTAAACATATTGTTTTCAGTATCTCTAAATTAGATAATAGAGGGGGGACTGTGCCTTACCCCCTTAAACCAAGGAAAAAATGGACAATGCCTCCCAACTTTCATTTGAGATGAAAAAGATAAATTGTGAGATAGAGCTTTCTGTTTTATAAGTTTTGTAACTTAAAACAAAAAGAGAAGGAAAACTAAGCAAATTTAAAAGTAATGTAACTGCGAAGCTCTATTCCCATTATAACTTACCTCACACACATTAAGTATCCACTTTATTAACTTCCCTAATTATTATATATATATATAATGTTTGATGATTTCCCAATGCATATTTTAAATCAACCTCCATCGCACACAATTCTCCCCTTCTCCATAAAAATGATTTACTTGTTCAACTAAATTGCTTACAGTTCTCTGAATATACCATGCTGTTTATACCTTCAAGATTTATGGGTTTTTTAAATTTTATTTTATAATATTTTTCCCCTTTTCATCTTACTAACTCTTATTTTTTCAGTACATGGGTCACTTTCTCCCAGGAATCTCTAGATGTGCACTTAGCCTTAAACTTACTTTTTTGTCTCCCCTATTTTCCCCTCTAACTCCCTTAAGTCAAGGGCTTGTATGACTTAACGTTAGGCTGCAGTACAATGCATTGCTAGTAGCAAGTGTTCAGATGCTTGCTGAATGATTCTGAGGTATCAGTTCTAGGCATTCCTACTTGTAGTTCCCAGAGTAAGTGAGGTTTTCTTATTCTGATCTTTCTTCCTGACTTCCCTTCTCTTCCCTCTCTCTCCTCTTCACCTGTTCAACTCCAGCTTGTCCTTGGATATGAGCTTAGATTGCACTTCCTCTGACTAGGCTTCATTTACACCAAGACTGAATTTGTGACCATCTTCTCTTTGTGTCAGGCCCCTGGACTCATTCTTTCCTTTGTACTTACCACACTACATGGTGATAGTACGCTTTGGGCCCATGGCTTCACGAGTAGAACGGGGGAACCACACCTTATTCCTGTTGGATCCCCAGCACAGCACCTGGCACATAAGTGGCCAATGAATGACTAAAGCCTACATTAATAACCACATCCTCAGATACCATTCTTGAGAAGTGAATCTAATGACTCTCACTGGTGTTCAGCTAGAAAACGCTCCTCAAGCACTATATCTGGTATATATAAGGAACTCAAATAATGTTTGTCAAATGACAGAGAAGG
>NW_017732307.1:109367-111706 GCF_001890085.2 Hipposideros armiger | reverse complement strand
AAGACAAATACGAATTTTCAGTAGAGGAATAAAAGCTACAAAAGAAATACCAAATATAAATTCTATAACTAAAAAAATGCATCATCTAGAATAAGAAAAAAAAATCACTGCATGGGATTAATAGAAAATTGGAGATAACAGAAGTATAAGTAAACATGAATATAAATCAATAGACTTCTCTCCTAAGTTCTTTAAATACATATTAATGCTTAAAGAAAAAATTATAGCATTGCTTTGAGGGCCAGGCTCAATGTATTTGACACATGACAATTATAAGAAAAGAATGGGTGGAGGGATCATAGTAAATGGACCTATATATTTGCAAGATCCTTATGCTTTACATTAAATGGTACAATATTAAAAAGATTGACAACACCAAACGTTTATAAGATTGTGGAGTAAGTGGAACTCTATTCCATTGTTAACAGGTATGTAAATTAGTACAACCACTTCAGAAAACAGGCATTTTAAAATAAATTTTAACCTGGACCTACCCCAGGACCTCAAATTCCACTCAGGTAAATACCCAGTAGAAATGACAGTACATGTCCTTGAAACTTTAAATGAGAGAATTGATACAGAAACTGTGGTATATTCACACAACAGAATACTATTTTGCATTAAAATGAAACAAACTACAGATACATACAACAAGATGACTCCCAAAAGCATGATGCCAAATAAAAGAAGTTTTATTTACCAAAAAAAAGTGCATGCTCTATTACTCATTTATATGACCTTTGAGAACAAGCAAACCTAATCCACTGGGAAAATAACACAAGGAAAAAAAATTGACTTTAGGGGTAGAGACTGACTGGGAAGAAACATAAAGGAAATTTCTAGGGTAATGCGAATATTCCACTAGGATTTTGTATTATACAGGTGTATATATTTGTTAAAACTCAAATATTACACACTATGAGTGAATGTTATGCTCAGAGAAGTCTAGAGCATTTCACTGCAGGTAAATTTTACCTTAAAAAAGAAGTAAACCATTACTGAACTCTAGTTAATGATATTCATGATGGAATGCTTAGGCAGGAAGTTTTGCAATGGATCAAAGTTTGAGATAGATTTGTGGATAATTATGTACAGATGGATTGACATACGATAAAGCAAATAACAAGAAGATGCTTATTTTTAAATCTAGATGTTGAGTATTTGGGTGTTTATTGTGTGATTCTTTCAACTTTCTGCATACAGGAAAATTTTCTTAAAATTTGGCAAAGAACCTACAGAAGTATTATATATATATATATATATATACATATATATATATGTATATACCTGTGTAAATAACCACATATATATGTGCATAGACACACATATGTATGTGTGTGTGTGTATGTTTTTGTATGCTATATACCAGGGGCTTCAAAAAATTTTTGTACATGACTTGTACTCATCTTTTGTTATTGGTATATATTGAGTATTACAGTTTTAATATAGTTTTTTCCTTTCTTAAAACGTGTACACATTTTTTTGGCATACTATGTATATGCATGTGAGTGTGTGTGTGTGTATGTGCGTGTGTGTATGGTTTATTTCATTCTTTAGCTTTTATAAGTTGTGAATATCAGTAACGATAAAATATTACATTTATATTTCTTAAATCAAATGTGAAAGAAAGGTCTTTGGATACTACAAAGGAAAGCTCTTTCAACCCGATTCAGAATCAGAAGAACGAAGCAAAATAAAGCACTGGCTTAGCAAAACAGCCAAATGCCTCTCTAAGACAACTTCAGGCCAGCAATCAGTAGGTGGTTCTATTTCCGTTGTACAGCTTTCCAGTTCTTCCAGCTTTTATTTCATAAAATTGAAGAACTTTGACTTAGAATCAGTTTTGATACTTATAAATGTTGCCTTTTGAAGAACTACAAGTGAGCCAGGGAGGAACACATCTAACACAAGGGTAGGTGATCTGCTGTGTGGAACAGTTCGTACCAGTTACCTAGGCTTCAGGCACATGTTTTTCTAGGCAGTGAACCAGAAGGTTGTTGTCTGGTAGAAAAAAGAATTCCGTTCAAAGAAGCCTACTTATAATTTTACAAATGAAGAAAATAATTCCAAAACCTAAATGGCACAGCCAGGTTTCACACACAATTACTGTCATTCCAAATGAATTAGCATTAATTTCAATATTCAAGATCTACACTGCCTCCACTTCTCTCCCTGACCTGCATGAAAACCCTTTTCGCCTCCTACATTATTCCTGAGTTTTGTGCCATCTAGTTCTCCTTTTTCCTTCCATATGCACACTCACAGGCCAACTTGCATCACAGTCTTACAAGTCCTATAATTTATTTCAAATTTCTCCATTTTAAGAAAGGACTCTGTCA
>NW_017732307.1:103163-107297 GCF_001890085.2 Hipposideros armiger | reverse complement strand
TTTTTTTTAAATTGTGCTCTTTATTTTGATTACCTTTAACTGTGTGCAGTTTGGTAAATCATCATTTTAAAATGACCACAATCTAACTCATGTCTTTAAAGAAAGTCTTTCTAATGTACTCTGGCAAAACTAATTTATAAATATATTTTCTTGTTTTCATCAGTTTAAATATTAATCCAAATGAATATTGTGGAGTATCTGTCTCCATTGTCTGTGCCTAGTGTATTATAATATTTTTATTCATAGAGATAATGATATATGTTTATATATTTGTATACACAATATACATGCTTTAATTTCACAAGAAATGTTTGTTAACATCTTTAGTCCAGCTAGCAAAGATACTCATGAATAGAAGTGATAACAGATGGTACTGGAGATTTCCTATAGAAAGGTCATCAGTCAATAAAACAATTCTCTTCAATATATTCAACTTTTAATAATTGTTAAAAATCATCATGTATTGTTTAGCATGCACTCCCTCTCTCTGTCTGTCTGTCTGTCTCTTGCTCCTTCTGGCATCCTAGTCTTGGTACACAATATTACTCCTGCTTGTTCATGCCAAGTAGTACTTATTCTCAAAAGAATAAGAGGAAACTGTTTGAATGTCTCTAACTTTCCATTTTAAAAAAATATTCATGCAAGGAAACAGAGGTGTTTGAGAGTGCCTCAGTATTTGGAAGACAAAAGATAACCTCCCGATTTAAAATGCTCTAAGACACGTCAAGGAAGAAAAGAAGATACTTGTCTGTTGAAATCCTGAGCTATGTGGGTGTGTAGGAACACATTGGTATTAAAAAAAAAAATGGGACAAAACAAAATGTTGCTGAAGAGAATGATTTCCAGCTGTGCACTGCAGGAAGTAACTTAATGCTCTTGATCCACGATGCAGACGAAGAGTTTTACAGAACTGGAAAATCAGTCCAATTTGAACTAATAGCCATTCAGACACAACAATGCTTGTAAGCTGGAAAAAAATAATGCTGAATCCAGTTGTTTAGAAGAAAAGAAAAAAAAAAACAGCAAAAGCATGTATTCTAGTCCTAACTCGTGTTTACAGGCCTTTCAAATCTGTCTTCTATTGTTGCTTAATTCTGCCCTTTTCAGTTCCCAAAATAAAAGGATATTTTTGGAGACATCTCGGTTAGTTTGGTCTCTTCTTTTTAAATCAGAAAAAGTAGTTCATGTTCCTCTGTGGAATTAATTTTTAAAATTATTTACTCTGTTCCTTCCAAACAAATTCAGGTGAAAATTTAAGTATTTTTATTATCACAAACAAACCAGATGTAAACATACTTGAATGGATCTTAATCAGGTTTTGCTTGTACAATATCAATACTTACTCTACATAGCAGATATTCTGATTAAAATAGCGTACGAGGGCCACTATGAACCTAAATGCCATCTTAGCTACTTGACCAAGCCAAGCAATATAAGATTTTATTAACTTCCTGACAATGGGCATAATGATGTTATTAAGACAGCATTACATCATTAATTTGCAGTGATCTAAAACTTAAACATACATAAGAAAATAACTACTATTATAACCCATATTTCTGGTAANCTTGAACTGTATCTTGAAGGAGAAATAGAAGTTTATTTGGTAGAAAAAAGAAAGAAAAAGCAAGCATGCCAGGCAGAGGAAATAGCAGGTGAGTACAGACTTTATTTTGAAAACTTATGTGGATGTTGAGTGACTCACAGAGTACTTGAATTTGTAATTGTCCTAACCTTTTAGATTATGTGATTGTATATATAGATATAGATATAGATGATATAGATATAACAGATATAGATATAGATGATATAGATATAGATATAGATATAGATATAGATATAGATATAGATATAGATATAGATATAGATATAGATATATGGAGATGAAGATGGATACAGATATGGAGATGGATACAGATATAGATGCATATAAATGACACACAGAATATACATAGTGGTTCACATATATATGAACACAAACCACTGCCTACTGGTGGTATTCATAATTGTTTAACAATTTGTTTTCTGTGGGATTTTTTTCCTGGTTTTAAAATTTTTAATTTATGGTGTAAAAACAAAAGTAGTAAGAAGGAAAAGATATGCTGGGAACCCCGTTTTTAAGAGGCCAAACTTGACCTCTCATCTTGCTGGCCCGCAGGATGAGTTTCGGTAGTTTAGCTCCGTCTAGCCCTTTCGAACAAAGCCAGCTTACTTACACAAGTGCAGTCTCGGGCAGGAGCCAGCGTCTCTAAAAGGGTGCCCAGACGCCATCAGTTTTGCTCTGTGGTCTTTATTTCCTCCCTCATCTCTGGTTAGGCCTGAGCTTGACTCTGACGTTGGGTTTGTTTTGAAGGAATGGATAAGAATCCCTATGCCCTGCTTTGGTGCAGCCCTGTTGAACCTGATTTGAGTTGGCCAGTCCTGTACTTTCTCACATCTGAGTAAATCATGGAAGAGGCAAAAAGGTGAAAATTACTTTACTGTATTTTGTATGTTCCAAAAATATAGAATTGAATTACATTCTATTTTCCTCACAGAATGAATAAAATGTGAGCAAAATGAAATGGCTATGAAAGAATTACAGGTATGTAATTCAAAAACTACTTCATATTCATTAAATAATATGATGTAATCTCTAGTAATCCCACTGCATAGATTTTATTAGTTTCATTTTACAAATGAAGAAAGTGTGGCTCAGAGAAGATAAACAATATGAACAAAATTATAAATTAATAAGACTGACAACTAAAATTTGAACTCAGCTCTTTAACTCAGATTTAATCTTATCAGGATATGAAGAGGAGCCAAAACCCAGTCCTCAGTAAAGCTTATTAATTTCCATATTGAATAAAAGTAGTACCTACATGGTCCCCACATCTTTGTTGCTTCATAGAGTTCTTTATTAATAAACTAAAAATATTAGTGAAATTTACTTTTTTTTGGGGGGGGGAGAGGAGCTCTTTCCATTGATTTGTTTCTGTTATTGATCAAGTGTTCAAAATTAACCTTTATGCAATTTAATTGCCTTGCTTTGTGGTCAGGGAACAGTTGCTTTTTGAAAGTTTATCAGTTATTTTGCAGTTTATTAAAAAAAACAAACGGTAAAGTGTATTTGTCAGGGAAGACCCCCAATTAGTTGCTAATGACCACTTTGAAGAGTCAGTCAATATCTGAGCTTTTATTGAATCTTCAGCAGGTTGTATTATAGATTGTAGCCTGTTTTCATTGCATATTAAATCTATTAGGTTTTACCTATTCATTCTCATTCAAAAGCAGCAGAGCAATATTTATTGCCATATACAATATGGGTTACTTGGTTAAGATTATATAAACATTGCAAGTATAAATGAACTACAAATAGCTGGTAAACCTTTATAGAGTATTGACTTAAGCCTCTTAATTCAATTTGAGGTCATGTAATGTTAATGGCATAAAAGCCAGTCATCATTATCCACACAATTATAATTGACTTTCTTTTTTTTCTGAACAGTATTTAGACTAAGTAAATTTAGTTGCATATGTGGCCTATGGAACAAATTCTGAACAAAACACAAATGATATTTTATTCTTCATACATTTAGATTAAAGAATAAAATATATATTTACATAGATAATAATATATTTTGTTCAGAAATATATACATTTAGTAAATAGACTATTTAGAAAAAGGCTAAGTTTACATCATGGGAAAAATAAAAATTTTGTTACACTATGGCAAACATTTAGAAAATTCACCCAATTTTCATTGTTTTTATTTGGATGTTTTTATACTATATGTGCTTGCTCAAATACTGTGGGATGTGCATACAAATTTGCATGATTTTCATGATGTGCATTCTCAAAATCCCATATTCTGGTTTCAAATAACAGAAGCATTTTTAAAATTGGCGAGTGGAGGTTCTACTAGCAGTAATTGTGGAGTAGCTCCCACTGGACCAAACTTCACATAGATAACAGCTACGAATTAGAAACAAAATATCTTTTTTAAATACCCCAAATACCTGAAGACATTGGAGAACAACCCAAAGCAGGTAAACCAGGAAAGATATGAATGCACAGAAGACGGAAGATACCGCAAGTGCCTCAGACTATACTATGCAAGGCGGCTACAACTCAAATAGAAAATCACAGTTT
>NW_017732307.1:85370-94648 GCF_001890085.2 Hipposideros armiger | reverse complement strand
TATGATAAATCTCTAAGCTGATTGCTATGCAAGGAGCATGAGCTTATATTTACAAGCCTCAAACAAAAATATCAGAGGGGGCTCATGTAAGCATTGATGCATACAATGGCATTGTATGCTGTTCCCCATAGGCTCTGCTCTTTAAAGCAATGCTAGACAATTTCTTATCTCTAATAATGAAACAGATATAAAACACAATGTTTTACATTGCATTTCCCCCAGTTTAAAAGACCCATACAAAAGGAAAAAGGAAAGCTACATTCATTTACTTTGCTCTTTTTCATTTTTTATCAGTTAGATTTAGAGTTCCTTCTGGCATGATCCTGGATCCCTTTTATTTCATTCTCCTCCCCAGATAATCTCATGCATTTACATACCATCTGCATAGTCAACAACTCCCAAATTATATCTCCAGGCCAGAAAGCTTTCTGAAGCTCCAGACTTACATATACAACAGCTGGGTTGACACCTTCACTTCAATGTCTCTTAAGCATCTCAAACTTAATGTACCCAAAGCAGAGCCAATGATTTCCAGTGCCCCACCACCTCACCACCACCACCACCAGCACCCCCACCCTTACCCCCTCCACACACACACAAACACACACCAAATAAACTACTGAGTTCTTTCAAGCTCAACATATTTTACTTTACCTACTCGGTGTCCCATACAAAAAAAACCAAGAGTCTTTGTTGATGCCCTACAATCACTAAAACACTATTCTAACCCCAAATTAATATCAGGTCCATCTGCTTCTCTCCAGTGCCACTGCCAACACTTGGGGTCAAGTTACAAGCATGTAACATCTGGACTTCTATAACGGCCTTTTAAATGGTCTCCCGATTACCCTTTGCCTTTCTGCAATCCATTTTTAACAAAACGTATTTTTTAAGATGCATACCTAATCAGGTCACTTCTCCTAAAATCTTTCAATGGATTGTAACTGCATCTAGGTTAAAATCCAAAATTATTATCTTGGTTTACAGTATCCTCTCATCACATTCAAAGAATACTGACTTTAAATAATTTTTAGAACAAGACTGCTTTTTTCTTCCTCAAGACTTTGCCTAGAAATCTCTGCTCCTTAGCTGTCCTCCACTTTTCATACCTTCCTATCCTTCACAAGTGTTTCTTCCTTATCTCTTATTTCCTCTGAGATCTTTCTCAGCCTTTTCTAAATAGTTCCCCATCACAATCCCTAATTATGCCTTACGTTTCCTGTGTAGCACTGATTTCAATGTGCAATTTTATATAATAATAATTTCCCTTGCTGAAACAGAAGCACCATGACAGAAGAAATCATGTTTGTTCTGTTTATTTTGTCTAACACTGTATTCTCAGAGCTTGGCAAGGGCTGAACAAATAAAGGTGCTCAAAAATGTTCTCCAATAGGGGATTGATCTTAGAATTCAGGGCATACACTGTGTGCCTGTTACAAAATGGAAAACTTCCTTTTGTCAAAACAGAAAAAAAAGAATAAAATATTTAAAAAAGCAAAACAAAAACATACAAAAAATCCCACAGATACACTTCTTTTATCATTTTGGTGACTTGACAAAACAGAAATAATGTTAGCATCAAGGACTAAAACCAGTATTTTCTTAAAATTTATTGTGTTAATTTTCTTCTTAAGTCCAAATTTCTACCCTTTGAGTAGTTTCTCATCTTCTGTCTTGGAAAATAAACAAAACTGTCTTCTGTGTTTTATTGTGAGTCCCTTTGAATCTTCCCTGGGATTAGTTGGTTTGGTTGATAAATCAGAATTTACATTGATTAATGGATGTATTTCCTAATACTCCAATCAATCCTTTCCCCCAGTACTCCCCTCAAAATAAAACCAAACATCAGAAGATATAAATGTATGCTTCTAAAAAATACAATGTTAAAGCTTTGTTCACTTCTGGGTTGCTACTGGAACTTGGAACTTTTATATTACATTATCACTTTCAAATTGTACCAGGTCTTAGCCTGATCCATAGGTTGAAGACTTAGAATGAGGGTTACATAAAAAAATAGTTCACAGCTGACTCAAGCATCTAATTCTGTCTTATGCTTTAAAAGCACATTCTATGCAGCTTTACTATATCTATGGAAATACTTGTTTTATAGACAGATTTTTTTTGAAGTGAGATTTGACAGTGTTTATAGCAAAGCACTTTGTTCTCTGGCAGCTGTTTGAACACACACATAAATATGCAGGAAAACTCACAAATATTCTGTTTGCTCTTGTAAATACTTGAAGTGAAAAAAATCAGCATTTTTACAGTCATTTAGCATAGTGTTGCTATTAATAATTTTCATTCACCAAGCACATATAAACTCTCAGATATAATGAATTTTTGTCATAATTTTGGTTTTGCCTTTTTACCAACATTCTATGACCACAAACCTCTAAGTTGTTGAAGATAGAGGCCATAATTTATTAATCTTTTTAGTCTCCAAGATGACTAGAGTCATTGACATCAAATAGGTGCTCAGTAAATATTCATAAAATTAGTAAAGACCTCAGAGAGTCTGTGAATTAATTTAGTCATACCAGTTCTAACTTGTTTTTAAAAAATTCTGCATCGAGTAAGTACCGTAATTTGCCATATATAATGTGCTCCTGTGTATAATGCACACCTGCATTTTGGGCCCAAACTTTCAGGGAAAAAAATCTTTTGCTTTAAATTTTTAATTTATATTTTCTTTGTTTATATTTAGGTACTTGTTTTTTGTATTATAAAGGAGTTTTAGCATTTATTTTTTAACATATTATGGTACAAGAAATTTCATGTAACAAATAATTTTATGTACCGGTAACAAATTTACTATATTTACACATCATAGAAGGCCAAAAACTCTTTGTCATTGCAAGTTTGTTGTAAGTTCAACAAAACCGATTATCGTATTCCAGGGTATTATTTTGCATATGGATACCGTTATTGATTTCTAGAGTTACACTTTTAACTCATAAGCATAAATAAAAGAATTAAAAACATTTATATAGTTACAGAATTAATACTACCCATGAATAATGCACATCCTTATTTTTCCCTCACAAATTTGGGCAAAAAAGTGCACATTATGCATGGCAAAATACAGTATGTTTGTTCCGGTTTAGCAGATCTGAAACAAGCCAACAAACCCCCAAAACTAGGAGCCTTTGTCACATGTACTGTTAACGTCTGAGAAATGCAATTCATTGATCATAATAAATGTGTAGCACTGAACTTTACAAAGTATTTTCACTTATCTTGATTCTCGAAATATAAGGTAGGTGGGGTATTTATTGTCTACATTTTATAGATAAAATAATGGATGATCGCAAATGTATTATAGAATTGTACACTTGAAACCTGTGTAACTTTACTAACCGTTGTCACCCCAATACTTTAATTACAAAATAATAATAATAACAAATGATCAGTAATCAAAGATGATTCCCTAAATCTGGAACTCATGTTTGCAAATGCAATCTCAGTTCTTCTTCGACTATATGTAACAGGTATTCATTCAATTCCTTCAGCTATCCAAGCACTTAGCTAGATAATAATTGTACAGGAATGAACAACACAGGCAAGGCCTCGGACTTCACAGAACATCAAACAGTCAAAAAGAACTTATAATATCATCTCTGTAGGATCTTTATTAGAAACATTTCGATATTGCAAACAGTAAATAAAGGACCAGAAGTAAGGGTTGACAGCAGACAGCAAGGAGAAAATTTCAAAGATACTCAAAGTGGGTCTGGACAGAGTTCAAGCCCAGAGGATGAGCTAAGGGTGAATCCAAGTCCAAAGAAGTCAGAGTCAGCTCAGCTTTACGTTACATGCCTCAGCAAAGGTCTGGAAACTGGTTTTGGAGATGAAAATCATGTAGAAAAGGGTCTGGAGAAAGGATGTGATTCTGAGTCAACTGCTTTCAAAGGGAAAACTTCCATATTCTAGCCCAGAGCCAGAGGTAGGTTTTAGCAAGCAGACCTGAGTCAATGGGCAAAGGCAAGAAAGTTCTACAACTGGCTGCCCTAGAGGCCTGAGGAAGAAGTAACCATGCCATCCTTAAAAACCAACTTATGATTTTCAAAATTAGAAATATTTGAAAAACTCCTCCCCACATGTGACCAAAAGTAGCTTACTACTGCCCACTGAAAACATTTCCAAAAATTTCCCTGATTTCATGGGGTCTTTTTTTTTTCTCTCAGAATTCATGTTAGTTCTCACAACTCTTGAACTTGAAAGCATTTCTCTTTTCTCTATTAGTAGGCATTAAGGAAATAACTCACCATCACTAAATTATGTTCTGTAATAACTTCAGATTCTTTAGCTGTTTTCTCTTTAGAATTTGCCCAAAATAAATATCATTATAAGTAATTCCATTGCAAGTATTTCCAGATCTTCAAAAAATGTTTTATCTTCACTAGACTCAATGAGTTTGGGGACACAAATAGAGAAGGGAAAAATATGATTCTTTATAACTTGGAGGGGTTATTAGCTGTCCACACTGAAACTTCTTCAGTTCCAAATTCTGCTTGGCAGTCAAGTTGATGGACTCTAGATATATATTATTGGGAATGAAATAGAACATCTCCATGTGTCCAGGGTGGTAGGCCTTTGGAGCATTAATCTTACAATAAGTATGATACCCAAAATGAAACATACTTGCTTAAAAGATGTTACAGAAAGTGTCTCACTGTTCTCTAATTAAATAACCCTAATCAGTTTCCTTTTTCAAGAGTGTCACTCTACCCAAATTCTATCCACTTCTGAGTTTTTATAAGCCACCACACATGATACTCTTATTTATACTCTCTAGTGCATTAATTGCATGGTAGTTAGAGCTCTTCATTTCTGATGGATAATGAGCACTCGGATCAGTATGGTATTACAAACTGTTTTTTTTTTCTCCACACTTGCATACAGAATAATTTCTTCATCACTTTGTTTGATTTAATGAGATTTTTGCTTACAAAGTAAATTGCTCTTCAATTTCACACATGAAACTTCTGATTTGTTGCTGCCCATTTCTCTAACTTGTTCTCTCCTTATAGCTTTAATATTTGTTTAATCTATTTTTGTACTACTGATTAATTTAACAATATATTGTACCATCTAAAATCATATCTAGATAATATAGCCTGGATTATTTGGGGAGTGAAATACAGTAAAACCTTGGACTGCGAGTAACATGGTTTGCGAGTGTTCTGCAAGATGAGCAAACATCTCTAATACATTTTAACATGGTAAACAAGCGATATCTTGCAATATGAATAGTTTGTTTCTGGAACAAATTATGCTCGCAAACCAAGGTATTACTGTATATATTCTATGGATTCAGTCATGTCAAGACAGTCTAAAGGTTGGTCATTATTTCATATTGATATTGAATTTCATGATTGCAACCTGATAGGTTTCTTGCTAGAAATTACTGGTCAAAGTAAAATATATCAAAGAGTAATTATTTTATTCAAAATATTAAAATATTAATAAAGATTTGATAATCCTAAAAGCTTAAACTTAGACACACATAAAATATTACACTTAAGGACCATAATAATTCCCTCAGGTTCCAAAATTTATTCAAAACTCAAGGCCAATTTATTGAATGAAATGTTTTTAGTATATATATTTATTCACTCATAAAACTATAGGCATAAACTGGTCCCAAGCATGTTGAAACAATAGATTTAAATAACATTTTCAGAATACTATATATCTGCTTGACTATAACAAATGTGCAGTAAAGCGTTATTCTTTAGAGATATATATTTTCTCTACCCTGTGAGTAATACAGAAGGCTTATAAATCATGTTTATGAAACAGATATGGGGCCTTAAGATTTCTAGATACTTATAATTATATTTGTTTACCATCTCTATTTCTCTAAACTGAATTGAAAGCTTATTTAATAATTTATCTGTTTAATGTAACACAGGACCCAAGAAAGTGTTCAAAAAATAATTCATAAATGGCTCAATTAATGCATGAATGCTACATTACCCACCTCAGCTAGACTGTGTTCATTTCTCTACCTGAATTATTCTCCCTAGTTCTCAATTTAATATCTCCTTCTAAATCGGCTCAAAATTCATCCTTTTGATAAAAATAATCCCCCATCCTTTCCTATTTATCAATTAATCTGTCATACAATTTATCATTTTTAAAATGTTCTTTACTTTATTCTTTTTATATAGATGTACTAATGACATTAGAAAAGTGTTACATACGTATTTTGAATTTCCAGACTGTCTAGCATATCAGTCAGTGCATGGTTAGTGCTCAAAAGTTCTTATCAAACTCTTTCATTCACTTACTGTGTATAAACATGCATATCACATACACATATCGTATTTGTGTATGTGCACATATCTCCACATATTAAAACCTATCAGTTGGGTGAATTTTCTATAAATAGTTTATTAAGTAAGGATTCTAACATATTCATTCATTCATTCAGCAAAATTTATGCAGTGCTTACTGTACACAAGACAAGGCTAGTCTTGGGCTTGTCATTATGTAGTTACTTCTGCAACTTCCTCAGTGTCGAGCTAGAGCCTTAGACACAATTAAAACAAACTCAATCAATAAAAAAGATGAGGTATCTGTTCCCAAAGAGCTTATTTATTCTGTACTGCTTTTTATAAGACATTCTCTTTCCACACAGTGGTTTATTACTAACTCAAAGCTATGGATTGCTTTTTATTTTTAATACTATGTTCTAGTTTTCTGTTCTCTTATCATCAAAACTACCTGGACTTTTCCACTTTGAAAAGTGTTCAATTTTAGCTATGGCCAAATAGAAAAAGGAAGGCCTGAGCAGATGGCTGTCCAAACATCAATGACTACATACCATGGCTGAGAACATGCACACGAAAATATGCAACTTGGTAACCAGCAGACTTCTTCCATGTAAATGCCAAGGGACATCTGGCTTGAAAACTCTGCAAAATCAATTTGATGCTATTCTATATTTGCTCTGTCTTCCACGAATATTAAATTATACCAGCATCTGCTAGAATCCCTGACAGGGAAGACTGTGTCCCCAGAACCATTTCAAACCCTAGTGTTTCACTTTCCAACATCAGAAAACAGCTGGAAGCAAAATCCTGAGTTCCACAAAGTGTGTCGCTTATACAAATGGAGTTATTTGGGAAATAGAATCTTTATGTCTGAAAGAGTTCATGTATCCCTAACTCACAATAAATTCTCCTTCCTCTAACAAAGCACATACATACTAATTGCTGGTAAACAGCTTTATTCTTGGAGTTTTTTCCTAAATTTGTAGGAACTACATTCATCTTTGCTGTTAGATTCCATTTTCATGCACATTTATACAATTGTCTAATGCAACACTTTTTACCACTGTTACTTGCAACTTGAAAATATATTTGTCTTAATTAGAACGTTATATAACTTAACAGAGAAATCAACATTCTACAAATACAGTTGATACAGTTTGAATGTATTTAATTAGCACAGATACTTTTTATCTCTGGCCAAAGTACCTATTTCATTCTGCATGATAGAAAGATAATTGATATCACGATTATAATTTCACACACTCTTTCATTCTAGTCCACATCATTTTAAATATGCAACTATGAACAATCTTAAGTAAAACAGTCTAGAGAGAAAATGAAAGGCATTTTTTGATAAGGTCAATTAATACTCAAACTAAAGCACAAATTCTACTTGATAGCTAAGTTTGACACACACACACAAAACTATACATAGATGGCTGGTAAAATTTTGCATGTGTGAGTGTGTGTGCAGGTGTGTGCTCAGCACATACATTTCTATGACTGAATCTGCACTTCCTGTTAAGTGCAGCATGATTGGAAAATGATTCTGAGGCTGAAAAAGGGCAAATACTTTGTTCCACTGAAAAGAAATCACTGTAAATTTTCTTGGCTCCATAATGTAATCAGAATGTTTCAAATGTAATTTTCTTAACTGAGCAAAAGCTGCCACAGGTATATTTTACTCTGCCTCCACGCTGGCCACAGAGCTCACATCACCACCGTTCAGCGGCTATGAAATTTCTCATTTCCCATTTAAAATGCATGAATTTGCACATTATGCCGAAAGCAGAAAAAAAATGGTTTGCTTGATTTAAATTTTTTCAATTTAATTTTAATTCTGATATGATTGGTCTCTTTTCTCCATGGACCCTTCTTAGGTATGATTTCTCCTTGACCTACTAGCAAAGCAAATGAGGAAAAGGGTAAACTGTAGCTATATTAAAGCAAAATGTGATATCTCCACATTTGTGAAAGAAAAATAACTGTTCTCGGATCACTATTTTTTTAAAAAAATCTTTAATAAACACAAAATTCATGATTTAAGCTTTTAATTTTTCAAAATAGTAGCCTATGTCTGAATACATACTCTTTTAAATGCAAAGACAAAGTACATGAATATTTGCACTTTTCTCAGAAATTTACTCACTACAGCTAACAAGCAATCCAAGTGTGAGGGAATGAGAAAGAGACTTTTTTGTAATTGGAAGTGAAAGGTCTACTTTATGCAAAAATAGCAGAGACACACATTTCATATATATTTTTTTTACATTTTATACTACCTGTTCTCTCCTTTCTCAATGATTCAAACTAAATTAAACTCAACAGATTCACTCAGCTGTGGACACTTACTATGTGTAAAGGGAAATTACTCACATTACAAAGTTTGTTTCAATACATTGCTAACCCCAAAACTATTTAGCACTAAATTAATTTTTCAAATTTTCAGAAATTAAAAGGAAGTATTTCTTATGGTCCTTGACTTTTTATTTTGACTAACTTTAAGCACACTTCTGCCTAATAAAAAATGAAGATATTGGATATACCATTATTATCACAGTATAACATGTCATGATAACTTAGTACATTCAGCGTTCCTTGGGCACACTATATTTCCTCTAGAAATTAAGAAAGAATTTTGTTGTGCTTCCAAAATTTTTGTCATATTTTATTTTCTCTTATTTATTGTATAGTTTCTCTATATAACATAATACTTAAGTAGATCCAAAACTGAGGTTATTTTTAAGTTCTATATTAAATTTCTGAATTATCCTACTTTTAACACAAATCAACCTTCACAAATGAAATGAAAGGTAAAGTACTTCTCCCAGGCTAGTACTAAATTAGCTGCCTAAATAACTTGCTCTTATCAATGCCCCACTACTCATTTGGTCATAATCATCTGGCTATGAAGCCGTCAGACTGTATTTAGTCATCTATCTGGTCACCAAAAATAAACAAACAAATATATATATATATATATATATATATATATATATA
>NW_017732307.1:66306-81732 GCF_001890085.2 Hipposideros armiger | reverse complement strand
GATCCCACATATGAGGGCCAGTGACACTGCCCTCCACAGCTAAGATGCTGAACAACAGCTCAACTTGGAGCTGGGCTGCTGTGAGTCGCCGGTGATGGCGTAGGCTGCAGCCCCTGTGACAGTGGGTTGCCATGGGCTACCATGTGTAGCCAGCAGCCAGCGTGAGCCACCAGCAGCTGCAGTGAGCGGCGGTCCAGAAGCCAGCGACTGATCTGCCTCGCCCAGGGAAGAGCGCAATGATGGCGCCAACTTGGGCCAGTGAAGCAATGTCCTCCACAACTAGACTGAAGAACAAAGGGACAGCAACTTGTCTGTTCCCCTTTCCCCAATTCCCCAGCACTGTTCCTATCCCCCAAATTCCCCAATAAAAATCTTAAAAAAAAAGAAAAAGAAAAAGAAACTAAAATATGATGAGAAAGATGACATAACCAATACAAGAAGGCCAAATTTGACTAATAAGGAGCTGCAAAAAGATAGAATGGAGAAACGAGTTAGAATTTATATTTTAAAATAGTAGAGAAATTAACCAAACTTAAAGGGATAAGTATATAGACTAAGTATATTCTTACATATACTAAGTATTTAATACCATTTTGTATAAAAAAACTGATTTGAACATAAAAGGACTTAGAAAGTTCACTGTGCATGTTAACATTTCTTAAGAAACTACTTCAGAATGCGCTCCAGCAAATGAGAAAGCAAACCAAGAAAGAGGAAGGTGTGGATTCCTAGACAAGGTAGTTCCAACGTAGGAAAACAGTACAATAGGCCTATGGAACAATCCATTCAAGTTCAGACAGAACACAGAAAATTTGGGGTAAAGAGCTCTAAATAAAGTGGGAAAAACTAATATTCTGAAATCTTTGTAAGAGGAGAAAAAATATGATAATGGCAAATAGTACAAGTACATGAAGAATTAAAAACCCAGGAAAAGTAAACAGAAAATCGTTCTCAAGATAGAACATGTAAACACAAAATAGTAACTATTTTAACATTGGACATTAATTACATCATAAAAGATATGTACTGACTACTTAAACAAAATTGTGAAGTAATTATGTTAGAGGGATAGAAAAGGAAGATGGGTGTAAAAAAGCTAAATTGTAATTTATAAAAACTGTCAATTGATAATACCTAAAACCAACAAATTAATATGAATAGAAACCACCTATCATTTAAAAATATCAGAAAGTAGCAAAAAGTATTAACATTAGACACCTACAAGGAACTGGGAATTGGGAAGAGGTGGGTGGGTAAAGGGGTTTGGTTTTATATCAAGCTTCTTAAGTTTTTTGTACTTGTGTTTTTTTATTTAAAAAACTGAATATTTTATAATTATAAATCTCACTATTTTTTCTTTGACTTTCATATCACTTTTAACATATCCTGCCAATTCTTTCTTTCGAGACCCTAGTCATCATTTCTGATTCTTCTCATATATGAAAGTTTGCCATCAGTTTAACTTCCTGATATTTTCAGCATCCTTAGAGTTACTACATACTAAGTATTTGTATAATTTCAATGTATTATCATAAATAAAAAGCTTAAAGTGTTCTCATCAGAATATTATCATAAATAAAAACCCATATAACCATTATCTAGGTCTAAAGAAAATATTTCCCATTCCCAAGAATCACCTTTTCAATCCCTATTTCCACCTTCCACAAAGAACTATTATCCTGACTTCTAACATGACAGTTAAGTTGCATCTATTTTTTAATATTATAAAAATAACATCATGTACTACATACTTTTATGTCTAATTTCTTTTGCTCAGCATTATGTTTGAGGATTCACTCATTATGTCAGGTGTAGCAGTTGTTTGTTCACTTTTACTGCTGTATATAGTATTCCTTTCACAACTATACCACAAAATATTCATCCATGCTAATGCTGGTTTCATTGGTTACTTCCAGCTTTAGGTGTTATTAATAGTGCTTCCCTGAGCATTTGTGTGTGTGTGTGTGTGTGTGTGTTTGGTATAAAGGTGCACACATTTCTCTTGGGTATATGCCTACAAGTTGAATTGCAGCATTGTAGAGTATGCATATATTAACTTGAGTAGATAATGTCAAAGAGTTTTCCAAAGTGGTTTATAACACATACCTGTTTTTAAGGGTTTTTATGTCTAAAGTGAATCATAGAGAATTATTTGGTTCTGTCTGGTATTCAAACAATGGTTCTTTATCTATCAGGCACAGTAATTTAAATTATATTTTGTTTTGTTACCATTGTCACAGATGAAACCTTACACTGTTTTTCAGCTACACAGGGGATTCTGTGGCATTAAGCATTTAAGCCACAAAGTACAAAAAAATAATATTTCTTTCAAATATTGTTTGCCATGCAGATGAGAGGCCCTGATTCTTCTAAACAAACTACAAAAATAAAACTCCCTGCTGATTGAAGTACAGACAAAAGTAGTGGTTTTTCTCAGTTGGATGCAAGCATAGTACATCACAGTTTCCATTGTCTCCAATCAAAATTTCTACTACAGTCAAGTGCTAGAATACTGAACACAAATGGTGATTTCAAGACGCACACAACTGCAAAAATAAGCAAACCCAAGATGCATAAACTACCCTGCAAGTTAAAAAGTTATATTTTTATGCATCATTTCCAATTTATTGTGCAGACTACATATAAAGAAATCTTTCGAGGGGCCGGCCGAGTGGCACGTTGTTTAACAGTTGGCTTAGGACGCCAGCTCTGAGCAGAAGGACCCCGGTTCGGATCCCACATATGAGGGCCAGTGACGTTGCACCCTTTACAGCTAAGATGATGAACAACAGCTCAACCTGGAGCTGGGTTGCAGTGAGTCGCTGGCGACAGCATAGGCTGCAGCCCCTGCTGCAGTGGGCAGCTGTGAGCTACCAAGAGTGGCCAGCAGCTGGCGTGAGCTGCCAAGAGCCACCGTTGAGTGGCTGTCCAGTGGCCGGCGACTGATCTGCCTCGCCCGGGAAGAGCGCAATGATCACAATACCAATGTGGGCCAGTGAAGCGATGTCCTCCACAGCTAGACTGAAGAACAAAAGGACAGCAATTTGTCTGTTCCCCTTCCCTGATTCCCCAGTGCTATTCTCTCCCAATTTCCCAATAAAACCTTAAAAAAAAGTCTTTTGATTAGAAACAATGAGGAATATTATATTTATTAAAAGTAATATTTTATTTCAATTATCATACCAACAATAAAAATAGAACATGTTTAAAATTCTAGAGTGTTAGGGTACTAAATTCCCTAATAAAATCAGACTTTGAAAGAATATGGTCAATAAAAATAATTATAAAGAGGGTGCATTTCACACCATATGTTTAAATTTTTTAATGCTTCTCATGGTGAAAAACTGTGGATATTATTATATTAAGTCAAGTATTTTCTTTATACGTTTACAATCCATAATACAGATAAACTGTAGAGAGAAGCAAAGACAGTGTGAGATGCTGTATAGGTCCTTTTCCTTGGAGTTCATAAGTGAGACCCTATTTTAAGAATCTCTCACCTGCTCTCATTTCACACCAGGGCTTTTTAGCTTGGATACATGATTTTGATGATCTTGAGTCGACACTGAGGATGCTGATCAGCCTAAACTTGCACTATTGCACTATGTTTTTAAGGCGGGGGGAACCCGGCACATATGATATGATTAATTAAGATAACATCTCCTTAACATCCGTGTTCTTGGTTTGTACCTCCAAATAAGATTACCCGCATTTTTTAATCTCTCAGCTTGTATCCTTTAGTTAATATGCTTACATTTTTACTGATAAATGATCTATAATGAATTCAATTTCAGACAATAGTATTCTCAGTTATTTTGAAAAGTGCTAATTGGTTACTTTGGAGTAAATTCCATTTCATTTCCTACTTGAATAGGTTCCTGAGTTATATTTCAAAGCATTAAGGCTTGACAATTCTCCATGACAGAATATAATACCTGATATATTCATGTTTGGTTAGAGTTTACAGACAACAATGAACATTTATTATTTCATATTCCCTACATCCTTACTTTTTCATGTTATGTTATCAGCTCTGTTAGAGTGTATATTCCTTGTGTTAAAGATGAGAGGCTAAGTAATTCCACCATGGTCAAATATCTAGTAAGTAGGGGAGATGGGTACATGTCTACCTGACTCCAGTGAAATGTGGAATAAGAATATTTAACCTGCAAATTAGAAATCCATACCTAAACATCACGTTTTTTCCCATTTCAATATGCTCCTCAAGAAACAAAATCACCAGAGGGTAAGGGGGTAGGGAGTGGTAGATGAGGTTAATTGGGATCAAATATATGGTGATGGAAAGAGAACTGACTCTGGGTGGTGAACACACAATGTGATATATAGATTATATATATATATATATATATATATATATATATATATATATATATATATATATATATATATATATATATANGTGATTGAATGCATTACTAAAGAGACACAAATCTCAGGAATCATGGGATTTCTCTATGAATATCTGGTTCTTATCAACACCTCTCAGCTTCATCCTACAAAAATCTTCTTTAACTACATGGGTACATAGTGTATTAGTTAAATATAATGGGATTATGTTAAATACATGTCATCTGACATATACTATTTACAAGAATTTTCAACCAAAAAATAATTTCTATTGATTATATATAATTCAATGTAATAAACTTTTACATGGTTTTAACTTTTCTTTGCCTAGAAACTATGCTCCAGTTCTCAAGCATAAAACTCCCACTTGAAATTATGCTACCATTGTTTTTTTTTAATATCATAGAGTATTATTCAAAAAGCCAAAGTTGATTAGTCTTTAATTCAAATATCCACAGTTTGGACCTTTAATATTTCACTGGGTTTAAGTGTCCTATTATTATTTTCCTGCATTTATTAATTATAGTAATTAAATGAAAAGAATCAGGTGGAACGAAGAGACTACTTTCTTCCATAGATTTCTTATTTTAGAATCTCTTTCTCTCTCTCACATACACACTCAGAACACGTTGAAAAGCTGATTTAAAAAAAAAAAAACAACTATTCTTTCTGCATAAAAAGGGTACATATTATCTTTCATGTACTCACAATAATCAACCATAACAATACATGTATTAGGGCTACGTTAATTTTCCGGGAAAAAGGGGAGTAGGATGTAGGCAGAGTATCTTTCACATATACTGAGAAGCTCATACAAAAGATAGAATAGAAATGTAAAACTAGCCTGTAATGATGTGTGTAATACATTTTCAATATAATATGTATAAAATCTAATATATAAGTAAATTTGAGTATAAATTCCCCATCCCCCTTTGAGTTGCCTAGCAACACAGGCGCCCGGAACCACTGTCAAGACAATGTTCCTGAAATTTGTAAGAAGTTCACTCATTAGGTCAGGACCTATCTACATTATATCTAAATTCTTGGTGGATATTTTTCCAGTTTCTGCTGGGCAGTAGTCAGTAATGTTTTTAAATGGAAAAGAGTGCTTTTTTTATTTTATTTTCAGCTCTCCAGTCAGAATGTATTGGGNCTATTTATGTTTTTGAATTATTATTCTGACTCCTGCAAAGTCTTGTTTGAATAGAAAGTTGGATAGGTACTTTCTAGATATCAAAACTATTTCTTCCCTTTTTTATTGATGCATAATTGACATATACTATATTAGCTTCAGGTGCACAACAGAATGACTCAACATCATATACACTGAAAAATGATCACCATGCTAAGTCTAGTTAAATCTGTCCCCACACAAAGTTACAAAAAGAAATATTATTCTTGTGCTGAGAACTTTAAGATTTAGCTTCTTAGCAACTTTCAAATTTGCAATATATTATTGATTATAGTCACCATGTTGTACATTACATTTTCATGACTTATTTATTTTCTTTTATTATTCAAAGGGAAATAGTACAGCTGTGAGTTATGTTAGGAAAAGCTTTTAAAGTATGATGATTTTATTTGGGCCCTCCCCATGTATCTTTCTATTGATTTTTGTCCACATTTATCAAAATCTAAGAACATGCTGACATTGTATGTCAAAGTACTATTTTTAAAGTGATTAAAGTACAATTTCTTAAGCACCAAGAAAATGTTGCAACTGCGAATGAATTTATAACATGCATATCATTGAACACTTAATTTTAGAGTAAATGAGGGTTTAGAGTGGTGATGAATGCCCAGTGAGGGATTGTCAATGGACAGAATTTCCTCTGCGTTTCATGAATAAGTAAAAACGTAGAATAAGCAAAAATGTGCATTATGATTTTCATTTTAAGTCAAACAAAACAGAATCTCAGCCTTAAAAACCTCAAAAATGTATGATATTATCTTAAAACTTCCTGAGAGATTATTTTGGGGGGTTTTTTGGCCTTACAAAGTTTTATTTTTATACTAAAAATCAACAAAGAAGCAAGTAGTCAGAGCAAACCATCCAACCAACAAGATAACAAGAACAACAGCAAAACTACTTAGACTCTACAACTCAGTAATTTCTTGCAGGGGAGATTGTTACTACCATGATTAAATTTTACTGCTGTTTCTTTTCTAATACTGTTTAAAGTACGGGGAACTCACCAATGAAGGAAATTTCCTAGAACCTTGAAGTTCATAAAGCTGCTTGGCATGGCTTATGGCCTATTTTTGGTACATGGCTTACTTAAAGCCACACTCTAGTGGAACCTTCTTTTTCTTTCGGAAACAGAGGTAAGTAGCATCCCAAATTAGTACTTGCGTAAAACCTGCAGTCCTTAAAGAAATAAGGAGTATTTAAGTGGAGGAACAGAGAAAGCTTTTCTGGCTTTCTTCCCCTTGGCTATTTACTATTCTCTTGTGTCCTTATCCACAAGTTCTTATCAGGGCAGGACACACTTCCAATTACAAGAAAAGTCACTTACAGTTTCCACCTGGGATAATAGCACTTGTTCTTGCCTGAGCTATTCAAAGGGAGACTCGAGGCATTCTTTCTCCTACCTTTTCTCTCCAAAGCTGCTGCGAATTCTTGTGGCTACAGAACTAAAACTACACTATATATACTTATGTATGTGTGTTTGTAGCAAATGGCAGAAAAATAATGGGAGAGATCTTCTTAGCACCTGAATATTATTTCCAGAATTAAGTACATTTTCTGTATGATTTTAAGAAATAAGCTGTTTCATAATGCATCTATTTAATTCTCCTAGCCAATAATCTACTTGAAATCAATGAAAATGTAATTCAGCATCTGAATAATTTGCATTTTGATAATTACTTTAACTTTTGTATAAAGAGAAGTCAACAATGAAGAGCAGTCGATTCACAGATTATTTTTAAATAAATAAGCAATAAATTAACATTTAAAAAAATAAGCTAAATTGTCAACATTCTGATTTCTGTATGAGATATTGTAATTTAGCAACTAGGGCTCTACTATAATCGAGTGGACTTCATTCAAAAACTGGGATTTAGGCCCCTATACAGTGAAATACAAATCCCAAAAGGCAAAGCTTCAGAGTTACTAGAAAATTAAGTTTGTGGCTCTTTTTTTTTTCCAATGAATCAGTCATGTGAAATAAGTTATTTATAAGATGTGATCTTATTAAGAGGCATAATTTGGCAAAAGTGATGAACACTTTTCTACACAAGTGAACAGTTCTTTCACTTGTGACCAAGAAGAGCTGTGGCCCCGATTACTTGGAGCCATCTCTCACCCAGGGAAAAGTATGGACTTTAGCTCTCGGGAGAAATGATGTGACCCTAGGGGGGAAAATCTACATATTCTTGCATTTGATGCTGCCCCAACAAAACAGCTGGCTCTCCACCTAACCACCCTGTTGCCCTGTCCTCACACCCACAGTTTTCAAGCACCTCAATCAGGTTATTTTAGGACCTCAAAGTGAAATGTTAATTGCAAATAAAAATATGATTATTTTTTTAGTAAAGAGTACTTCATGTAAAAGAAGAGAAGAGCCAAGGTTAAACAGAAAGAATAAATCTGGAAGACAAGAGATTACAGAAAGAACTGATACCATTGCTTTTTAAGGAAGGAAATCTTTAATATTCTTGGAGAAGTTCAAGAAGAGAAAAAGAATAGAGCAATATGAAAAAGAAATACTAGAAATATTTCTAAAATAATGTGCCAATACAACTTCTGGAAGGCGGATTTAAAGAAGTTGCCTATAAAAAAAAGAAAAAGAAGGCCGGCCGAGTGGCGTGATGGTTAAGAACTNTTTTCCAGAAGATTAAGTTGATTCTGTGTGAATCATCTGGAAAATTCCTACAAATGAGTCTATCCAAAAAGTAATCTCTTATCTTGCCCAAGTTCCTGGCAATGTGCAGAACCTGACTATATCACTATTTCAGGAATAAAGTAGAAAAAAATGAAAAGATTAGATATACTCAAACATAGATTTTTGTCAACATTCCTTTACTTGTGGAAAGATTTTTATTTTGTTTATCTAGTTCTTTTTTTTTTGGCATTGACATTTAATACAGAGCAAAAATTTAGTAAAACAACTGCTTTGATAGGAGACACTATGAAGTACTAATTAATAATATATCTTTGGATCCTTGTAGACTTGGGATCAAACACCAGCAAACCTTTTAGTCTCCCATTGGTACGACAGAACTAACAATATTTCCACTCTCCCAGGGTTATGATTAAATTGGATAACGTATGTAAATTACCCAACAATGATAGGACTCTTGGTGTCTTGTGTGCCTTTGTACTCTTTAATTTTCAGTACTGGAAGAAAAGGAACATCTCTTACCTTCACTAACTTTGAATGTTTTTTTGTTTTGTTTTGTTTTGTTTTTTTAAGTTCAACAGCCAGATATTACCTTATATCCCAAAGGAGTAATTTTAGGATCAAAAAGATGGACAGCAATACTTACACCAATAAATGCATGCAGGGTTTCTGCAAGCTTGGCACAGAGATTAATACCCATCTCTGAGGAAGCATCAGTACCCCATCGTGCAGTTAATGACACCATGTGCAAGAGCAAAATAAGCATGTTGTTGTCGTCTTCCATTATTGCAGTCCTGAACTATCCTGTGCTGTGTACATTGGTTCTTTTCTTTCAAATGGTGCAGCTACTAAAATAGTGCAGGAAGTTTCTTCAGGATGTATTTTGAGAGGTTTAAAACTGCCCATAAAATCTGACAATTTGTATCAATATCGTTGCTAGGAAGCCAATAAAGCCAGCATACCATAGCAGGTTACATGAAACGCCAGCAGCATCTCCATCACCTGATGAATCAACTGCACCCCAAAGACAAACTAATCAACACAGCCCATTTTACTGACAATACACTGGTGGTCTGGTGTTTCAGAAAGGCAATTTAGGTATGCTTGATGTTTTGCAGGTTTAGGAAAAAAATGGCAGCCCCAAATGGAGAGACAGCAGTCATTTAATATATCTGACTTATTCCTCCATCAGCAAAGCACTGGACAAAGAGGTTCCTTTCCCTAATCTCCATTAGTGAATGAATGTTTGAAGAGTAACTCCTACACTTACATTTACATGGCAATGGTTTGCTTTAATCCCCTTTGAGCCCACACATCTTAATCAAATAACATGGATCAGATCTTTCATTTGCAAAAAAAAGAGAGTATATTTTAAAAAGATTTCAATGCCACAGAGGAATTATATTTTGAAAGCAATTTAATATGAGTACCTGAATAGTATCTAGAACCCCCTATTCATTTAACACTTATAAGGTCCTACTATGTACCAGGCATACAATCTATTTGCCAAACACTATGTGGTGTCCAGGAGACACACCGATGACAGACACAAAACCAGATTCTGGGAGCTCAATCCACAGTGGAAGAAACTACAACCGTGTTGCCAAGAGGTGTTTAGGATCCTTCATCCTTCACCTTTCCCCACTATTCTCTATGAGCTTCCCTAAAACTTCCTCAAGTAAATATAATCTAAGTAAAACAGTACATTACCAACGCATCCTCGAGGCAAGTCTCCTTGGCCCACTTCTACCAGATTGCTTCCCCTAAGCGTCTCTGCAGAGATTCTCAGGCCCATGACGGGAAACAGGCACTTAAACCTTTAGTGGCAATATCATGGGATACACGATATCAGTACAAAGACATCTGTAGCCCAGAGTGGTGGCTGTTCAGGGATTAGGACATCAGGGATGATTTCAGGAATTTCTTAAAAGGTGAGGATATGTTACCCACACAAATAATGGGGAGTTTATGAGAAGAGAGGCAGGAGGGACAGCCTGTGACAAGTGTTTGCAGGCTCACTGCACAATAACTGCAGGCTTCAGCATGACAGAAGTATAGTGTGTCAGTGGGAGAAATATCAAAGATTAGGTTGGACTGACAAGCAGGGATCAGATGACAAACAGGGTGCATGTCTTATTACATGGTCTATGTACAATTTATATTGGAGGCCATGGGATCCCTAGGTGGCTACGAAACAGGAGTGATATGAGAATGGGAGGAACAAGGAAAGGGTGACAGATGACTACCTCAAGAGACTGTACAGAAATCAAGAGAATATTTTGATTCGGAATGAAGGTACTGGCTGTAAAACTAGAAAGAAGCAGATGGATTTTAGATGTCAGAGTCCATTCCCACAGGACTTGGTGGCTGAGTGAATGTGGACTATAAAAGAGGGTTCCGTGGTGTGGCCTGTGGTATGGATAGATGGGTGAATGGGGCTATTCACTGAGATCAGGAATAGAGAGAAAGATGAGAGGTCACGCTGCCAGTAACAACCTCTAAGATCGAGACAAGCATGTTTACATCAGGTAAAACAAAATCAATTTAATATTATCACACATTTCTTCCTTTAAAAAATCTATTGACACAGTAGTAAAAAGATACAAATCTCTATCAAATAGCACCCTGATATTTCATATTAAAATGCTACAAAAGTGTTATGCAGAGAGCAATGTCATTTCCTATATATGGTAATAACCACAAATGACTTGTTTCTGGGTCTCAATAATTGAAAATCACATATTAAAAGCTTTACAAGTTGATATTTATCCAACCACTGTTATTTGCTGCTAACATTATTGATTTAATTATAGATTGATTTAACAGTTATCTAACCTTATGATTAATGCCTAATAATAGGCTCTAATTAGAGGACATTGATACACTTTTTAATCTTAAAAGTTCTTTTGTTTTAACTAAAACTAAGGAAAATTACATCACACTTATATATATTTTTCTTTAGCTATACAATAAATCTCAAACTGATAGTTTTGAACATGAAGTATAAGAATAGGGATGTTTGAAAATATTATCTCATCTAACACAAAAAATAACAATATTGGAGCTAATAGGTAGGGAAATATATACATATGTTGAGATACAAAAATTATATTCTTTCCTTTGAGTTAAGATATCTTTGGGGCAATCTATAGAGCTTTAGAATAATTGGAAAACTTTTCCAGAATGAAAATGTAACTTATTCCCTCAAGAACAATTTACTAGTCTCCATTATTTAATACAGGAGTTGGAATTTTATTAAAATTGTACATTTACTATTAAATTACTGGAAATACTTGAAAGTAATGAGAAGGCAAAAAGTTATTAATTCCATTAATTTAGTAAAATACTAGCATAGAATCCTAAAAAATAAACAAGTGTTCTTTATATATTATTATATAAAGCATGATAGACAATGTTAGTAAATCATTTTTATTAATTTCAAAAATATTAGAGTGGTAAGAATGCAGCCAACATTATCTACCTCTCCTCCTATGAAACAAAATGAGCAAGATGTGTATATTTTAAAATTGATGGAAAAGGAAGGAAGGAAGTCAAGAAGGAAGGAGGAAAAAAGGAAGGAAGGAAAAGAAAAGGGAGGGAGAATTTAAAAAAANAATGTAAATATCTTTTTGTTTTCCAATGGTCTTAGGCGACCCCTGTGAAAAGGTCATTTGACTCCCAAAGGGGTCATGACCCATGGTTGAGAACCACTGCTATAGATGAAACGGTACTTTTCTAAGACTAAGCATTCCACAAGTGGTCTGTAAAGTCTGTATCACAAACTCTCCCACTTTCTCAAGGACTTTGCGCCTGCAATTATCCCCCCTTTTTCCTGAATCATCAGTCTCCTTTTCGATTGGATCATTTACATCAGTTTATAAGATACAAACTTAAAAACAAAGCACACCACGCATAAATTCTTTAGTTCCTCTCTTCTCTGTCTACTGCCCCATATTTCGTCTCTCCTTCATATAAAACTTCATTTAAAAAGTTGTCTACTGTTCTTTCCCATTCTGTCTTTTTTTTTTCATTAAAGTTTATTGGGGTAACAATGGTTAGTATAGTTACACAGGTTTCAGGTGTACAATTCTGTAATGCATCATCTATATATCACATTGGGTGCCTCATTCCCTTCTTAACTTCATCTAATCCTTCTTCTAATTCCACAGAAAATATTTTTCCCAGGCATCAATCACCTCCAGTTTCCCAAATCTGATGGTCATTTCACAGTTCCCATTGTATTTGAATCCTCTACAAAATTAGACAACATTGACTATGTCCTATTTGTCGATGTATTTTCTTTTCTTGACTTCCACAAACTATTATATACTCTCCTGGTTTCTCTTCGACCATAATAGCTATCCCTTAATGCAGCGGTTCTCAATCTTTCACAGGGGTCACCTAAGACCATCGGAAAACACATATTTTCAATGGTTTTAGGAACCGAGACACCACTCCTCTATCCATCTCCAGGCGCACATGCAGATACGCCCACATATGAGTAACCGGCGACCCCTGTGAAAGGGTCATTCGACCACCAAAGGGGTCGCAACCCACAGGTTGAGAACCACTGCCTTAATGGCTTGATTTTTGTTTCCTATTCATTTGCTAACAACTAAATGTGGGACTGCCCCAGGGCTCAGTAAGGGCACCCTCCTTTTCCTGTATGTTCAATCTTCCTTGGTGACATCATTTATTTATCTCAGTCCTATGGCTTCAGACACCATTTATATACCAAAGGTTCCCACACCTACATCTTCAAGATAAGTCTCCCTAAAACATCAGACTCACATATCCAAATACTAAGTCAACTGTTCTATATAGATATCTAAAAGGTGTCTCAAATTCAATGTGGCTAAAGCAGAATTTGTTACTCCCTGACCTTTCCTCCCTAGAAATTTTATTCTTATCCAAATCTATTCTGACACATTCCATGACACTACCATCTACTCAACACCAAAATCTAAGATCTACCCTTGACTCTTCTTCCCTAAGCACCTTAAATTTTCTCCTCTTACCCTTATCACCTACATCCACTTCATCAGTAGGCACCATTAATTCCACTTGCCAAAATATCCCATAGATATCTACTTTTTCTCATTTTCATGAAATCCATCCTCTCCAAACCACCACAGCTGAGTTTCTACACCCTCTTAGCTTATCTCCCTACTTCAGACCTTACATCCCACTAATAAATTCTCCATATGACAGCCAAATAAATCTTTCTAAAATATAAGTCAGAAGCATGGCACATCTCCACCTAAAATCTACTTAGGATAAAATACAAATGTCTTTCCTGGTTTATAGAGCCTTACACATTATGACCCTGCCCACCTCCGAATAGGAGATGTGCTTTTTCTCTAGCCCGTGCCTTCTATGTTCTAGTCACACCAGCATTCTTTGGGCTCCTATAACATGCTATGCTGGGTTTATTATTGGGTCTTCCCTGAACATCTTATACCTAACTTGTCATTTGCTATCACATTATTCTATTTATTCATAAATTTTCAATAAAAATGTCTATCATACAAAAAAGTTAAAAGTCTAGTGACACTTGACCATACTTCCTTTACCTTTAAAAGTGGGTTTCATACCAAAGTCTGATGGCTATAGGTAGTACCGTATTTCCCCGTGTACAAGACTCACCTTTTTTCGAAAAATTTGGGGTCTAAAAGTTTGGTGCGTCTTATACAGTGGTTATATGAGCGCAAAAAAAAAAAACACGTGAAAAAAGCGGGAAATGCAAGTTAAAAAAATCTACAACCACTGTATAAGACACACCGTTTTTAAACCCCAAATTTTTCAAAAAAAGGTGCGTCTTATACATGGGGAAAGGCAGTACTTCAAGGAAAGATGGGAATTTGCTGGTGTTTAAAGAATGAGTGTAATATGATTATGTTGAAGGGGAAGGAGACATTACACCATTTTCCAATTTAAAGTTAATATTTTATATTTTAACATATATAGTGTATGTATCACTGATTCTAAATACAACCTGCAAAATCTGTATCCCATAGGCAAAAACATAATTAGTGAGGGCTGAACATAGCAGGTTTGAAAATAATTTTCTTTTCATTTTCCTTTAATTAATTCAATAAGATAAAATATATGACTAACTTTGTCAGTGGAACACTTATTTATTCTTTTTCAACCATCACCTTGATGAACCAAAACAATAATACAGTATATTCTTGTCCTCCAGTAAACAAGTGTTATTTCCCCTAGGACAAAAACCCATTATCTATAATAAAACTGCAATAATTTTGAGAGACATGTAAAAATAACTGGCTATTCCAGTGAACAGTCAAGAAAAGGAAAGTATTCTGTAAACAAACAAAGAGTCTTCTTAATATTAAAAATAAATGTGCATTTTATCCATGAAAATCATTTTTATTTCAAAAATAATTATTACAATTGTAATAAATTTAATTCCAAACGATAGCAGGTTTGAAGAAACAGATTAGGAGTTATTGTATAGGAGTTTGGGTTATTTGCAGATAGAGGTAAACAGTTCTAAACAAATTAACAGTGCATTGTTATCATTGTATTCAAACAACTGTACGTATAATAATGGTGAATGAATTATAATAATAGGTAAATTATTATCTAGATTATATGTTTAAGAATGTAGGTAAGTGTAAAATATAGCTAAAGAAATTTTCAATATTCCTGCTGAGAAGTAATAACATATTCCCTAAGGGTTGTGGATGGCTAAGTTTTGAACTACAATATTATCATTGCTTTGCAGAAAGACAGGGTACAGCACAGAATTTCACAAAATGACTAAAATTAATCCTGAGAGCTTACAGTTGGGTCCTGGGTATGAGGGAGCACACTGGTGAAGAATATAAGCAATAGCAGAGGAGCCCGGTGCTGCTTTACCCACTTTTAATAAATTTTCCATATTCAGTGTTAAACCTATTCTTGTTTTCACAATTTTTGTATGTTAGCAGAAAAAATACATGAAAAATATGATGATAAAAAGCCTCAGAGCATTCAGAATACTATCTATCCATTATCTCTATCCCTTTACCACTTAAAATGAATAACCAGACACATGTAACAAACTACCAAAAATCATTTCAAAAAGAAACCAGATGTGCTGTAAAGCTTTCCTGCTGACCCTGAAAGTCCTGAAGTAAACTGTGCTAGGAGAAACAGGTGTCTCAGAATAGATTTTAAGAGTAATCTCTGTGGGGCCGGCCGAGTGGTG
>NW_017732307.1:62711-65921 GCF_001890085.2 Hipposideros armiger | reverse complement strand
TTTGCTCAGTCTTGATGCAGAGTGCACTACTTCACCTTCGATGACTGAAGGCTCAGTGATGGATGAGCCACCCGGGCAGAGTAGGAGCAACTCCTCCCTAAGAGGCGGGGTCTAACATCCCTAATTAATATGAATACTTGGAAAGAACGAAGAACAAGTCACAGTAATATCATAAATGTGCAAAGGGGGTGGGATGGGCTCAAGGTTTCCAAATAGAACATCCAGCATTTTATCCATGAGGAGTTTGTGCAGTATTTCTTATCCCCATTAACAAAAGGCGGGGAGGATTGTAAATGATGGGCGACTGTCCAGTTTGCCACCCAAATGATGTATGTGGTTAATTTCAGTTACTCTTCAGACAGTAGTCCTATATGCCTTAGTGACTGAAAACTCTGTTAGTGAAGGGTAAAAGGAAAGAGAAGGAGGGAGGTAAGAAGAACAGTGAGTGGGTTTGCAAAGTAAAATGAGTGAGGTGGACTGCTCTCCACATGGGTAAATAGGATTCAGAATAAATCTGTGTTTCTCATGAACAAAATTGGGATATGAAAAATAAATACTTTCATATATATATATAATATATATATATATATATTATATATATAAATGTTGATAAATGTTGATGTATATGTACGTACAGGTAAAGAAATAGGTAAAATAAATAAAATATTAAATAAAAAACTCATATAACACTTACTTTAACTCTTTACCATTCACCTGACAGAACACCCAAAACATTTTGCAAATTTTTTGAGATTTTTACCTCAGGGAAAACACATATTTAGAAAACAAGGAATGGTGTGTTATATAAAGTATGTATTGCCATAAGAATAATAAAGTAAAAAATTATATTTCTCTCCTCCCTATTCACCCATGATTTTTTTTTCCCCCTAACTTGCCTTAATGTGAAATGCCATAATATGCTAGGAAGGGAGAAGTCAGTTCCACATTATGACCTTACAGTCACTTTTTCCCTGTTCAAAGTAGGAGAAAGATACATTGAATTTAAATAGATCATGAAAGTTTTTAAATCCCCTCTCTCTTGAAGAGAGAATTTTCTAGATTAGTGAAAACTGATTGCCTCAAATCCACTATACATGTGGTGATTTGCCATATGAATTTCTAATGATCAGAGCAGAATCAAAGAGAAAAAAATGAAGAAATACTGTACCCATTCTATCTTTTCAGAGCTGGTATGGAGGCTTTCACTGTTGCTGTATTGCTGGGGAAAAAAATTATCCTGGATATACGAGGTTCATTCCGGTTCGCCACTTAGAATTAACATCTTTGACTATAAAAAGACTTTTAAAACTTTTAAACAAATGCCTTTGGTAACCAGTTTAAATCTGATTTATTATTGTTGCCACACTGTTCCTGACCCAAAAAAAGAAAGAAAAAAAAAATCCCTAACAGCTGCTGGCCAACAGGTGCTGCTGAACGACACTGAAACACTGAGCCATAAGCCAGGATCTTTTTGTCTCTCTTACTGTTATAATCAGCAAAGCAGAACAACTGGAGCATTTTTAATCTTACCTTTAATATCCTTCAGAAACAGAGATGGGAACAGGACCCCACCGCATAATCAAGAAAGCACACTCTCTGTCATGATAATTGTTCTCTAGAGTCGCGCATTTTATGAGTTACATATAAAATGTACCGGGAAGGTCACCTTCTGAAGTCAGAACACAGCTGGCAGGCAGTAAGAATCACATGATATATATAAAGAACTCACTCTGTGCCTAAGATATCATATTCAAGGGTTTAAATTTTAAGAAGTGCTCATTTGCAATCTATGAACATACTTCCAGACAATTTAAACCATGTTGGTCTTCTAGCTCTGAATCTACATTCCTATCTTTTCTTTATAACTACCTCTGTTTGAAAATGCACATCTGAGAAGTCACAAAAGGTCAGTCATTTAATTAACCACTTCGTGCTTTTTTCAAAAAAATATTTCTTTATTTTTATGAAGACTCGTCCTAATGTCCATTTTTCAGCCCAGATTTGGGGGTGAAGCACATTGTAATTTTTAAAATAATTATTCTAATTAGAAAAAAATGTGGAATATTTGTCAAAATTTTGAGGTTTCTGAAAAAAAACTAATCACAATACTCAGTTTTTAAAGACTATGAAGCATAATTCCAAAGTATTTGGAGGCAAAAAGAGATAATTCCCAATACTTACTTGAGAAATTATGGTCTGGGTGGAAGACAGTTAACTTATTTCTACAAGGTGGGTGAAGCATTTTATAGGCTTTTTAAAATACTAAATGAGTACCTGACTAGAGTTAACATCTATGCTCTCACAGGTTCACCCAAAGGGGAAGGATCATTTCCCAGTACCATCAGGTGAGATCCCAATGGCATGATGTCTTTCTAAATTGCACTTGGTAGAGATACACATATGTTTAATATAAATGAAAATACTCTCTCATAAGAAAGTATTTGTTTAATAGTGTAAGTGCTAAAATCAGCCATTTTTATCTAGATCTTTAGATTGTGCATGTCAAAAAACAAAATCACAGACCACACTACATCCTGGATACAATGTGTAATTGTGTTTCCTAAAATGTTTTCCAGAAGATTAAGTTGATTCTGTGTGAATCATCTGGAAAATTCCTACAAATGAGTCTATCCAAAAAGTAATCTCTTATCTTGCCCAAGTTCCTGGCAATGTGCAGAACCTGACTATATCACTATTTCAGGAATAAAGTAGAAAAAAATGAAAAGATTAGATATACTCAAACATAGATTTTTGTCAACATTCCTTTACTTGTGGAAAGATTTTTATTTTGTTTATCTAGTTCTTTTTTTTTTGGCATTGACATTTAATACAGAGCAAAAATTTAGTAAAACAACTGCTTTGATAGGAGACACTATGAAGTACTAATTAATAATATATCTTTGGATCCTTGTAGACTTGGGATCAAACACCAGCAAACCTTTTAGTCTCCCATTGGTACGACAGAACTAACAATATTTCCACTCTCCCAGGGTTATGATTAAATTGGATAACGTATGTAAATTACCCAACAATGATAGGACTCTTGGTGTCTTGTGTGCCTTTGTACTCTTTAATTTTCAGTACTGGAAGAAAAGGAACATCTCTTACCTTCACTAACTTTGAATGTTTTTTTGTTTTGTTTTGTTTTGTTTTTTTAAGTTCAACAGCCAGATATTACCTTATATCCCAAAGGAGTAATTTTAGGATCAA
>NW_017732307.1:60932-61995 GCF_001890085.2 Hipposideros armiger | reverse complement strand
TAGTTGTACCAAAATATAGCAATCGTGTTTCATATTTCAGGACTGCAGAACAGTTTTGAAATCAACAACAGGAAAAAGGACTGTGTCAGCTGATATAAATTTCTAGTTGTAAACCAGTCATTATTCTCAGAAAAAAAAAATAGAAGAAAGCATATCTAGGAGCACAAACTAAGCTTCCCAACAGGATGCGTTCTCAGGGTGAAAAAAAATAAACAAAAATCACAAGAAGGTGATTTTTTTCCCTTGTATGGAACAGGTTGTGCAATACCCTAAATCCCAAGAATTTACTCTTTGAATCAAACAGTAAATCCAACATAAATGATCATCTCTATATTTATACTTGTTTAAACTGATTGATCACAATCTTTTATCCAACACTAAAGAAATAACAATAAAATTGTCCTTTTTATAATGATAGAAAATATTAAATACCTACATTCTTAGCTCTGTAGAATAGTTCTTTGAACCTTTAAATATAGGGACACTTGCTGATATCTTCTTTATGCATATAAAGAAATATACAATATTGTGTGATGTATGTACTGACACATATGCCTTCCAGCTCAAGCACATTTTTAACTCATTTATTTTAGGTAACAAACATATGAGGTGTGATCAAGCAATATGATGAATGTTTAAATATAAAATTTATTACAGTAAAAGACACATTGCTATTAATCCCCCTCAAAATATCTCCCACCCCCCTTGCTTCAAATACACTTACCCCATCATTATTGCCACTTTCTGGAGCATCTAGAAGTCCTCTTTCCTGAGTGTCTTTAGTTGTGCTGTCATGGCTGCCTCGATGTCCTGAATCAATTCAAAACGTTTACCTTTCATGGTCATTTTGACTTTGGCGAAGAGCCAGAAGTCTCACAGTGTCATATCGGGTGAATAAAGTGGATGCCATATACCAGAAATAATGAATGACATAGAGCATTGTCATGATGAAGGATGATTTACTGCACACTTTAAAACACACCTTCTCTCAATCATAGCTCACACCTGACGGCACGGAACAATTTGAAACTTGTCACACACTGTTACTAAGGTTTGACATGCT
>NW_017732307.1:57768-58884 GCF_001890085.2 Hipposideros armiger | reverse complement strand
AAAAAAAATCCTAATTTAGTCTAAATTCTAAAAACATGCAAACCCCAATAACTGCCTATTTAATCGTCCAGGTATTGTTTACACAGGACTGGGCTCCCTAGCTCCCAAGCCCTTCTCATGTCTATGGTAGCATTCGTGCTGCACGTTATCCCAATGCCTTAGTCTCACCAGCTTAGTGGGTTTTAGTAACTACAACCCCCTTAGTAAAGTATTTGCCCATACAAATATTTTTTACCTAATATGTTTTATTTTCACTGAAAATTGCATTTGATAGAGAAATTAAAATGTAATTTGCCCAGGATCACATATCCATAGCCTGTGTGTTGGCTTGGCATTGGCTATGCAACTTTGTTAACATCAAGTGGACATTTTTTTTTCCATTAAATTTGCACTGGTCATGCCCACTCTTAAAGCTCAACGTGCTCCCAGGCAGCATTCTCGAAATAGACTAAGATTTCAGGTGCTGATTATCAGATCAAATGCTCAACAGTACTTGCACAAATCAAAAATAACAAAATAAACAAACAAAATAAAGCTATGATGTACCAACAGTTCAAGTCAGTGATATTTTTCTCTGAAAATACAGGGTGAAGTAATATGAATGTAAATGTTTAGGTGAGTAGTCAACTTGGTGAGCACTCTGGTTAAACTAACTTTCTATATAGCCATCATAGTGCAAATAGATCAATTAAGGGTCGGTCATTCATTCATTCAAAAAACATTGAGTGACCAGTTTGTGTCAGCATTAACCTAAGCCTTGGAAACATATGGATTGTGAAAACATAGGGTATCAGAGACCAATGCTTTTTCTCTTCTACAACCATACTGAGCCCCACCAGGGACTGAAGCTCTGATAGGTATTGACCACTCTCACAGGCTGGATCAGTCCCCAGCTGCTACAAAGAAGTTAGCAGACCACACACCAGGAGGGTGGCATTCTCAATGGTCTTTCTTTAATTTAGGAAAGACCATTCCCTCACTAAATACTGAGCGACTGTAACATTAAACAACTTCATTAATTGCCTACAGGGTTACAGCCTCTTTTTATCCATAAGTAGAGTGACTTCTGAGAATGAAAGTTGGTGCTACTGGCAATTTTATCAGGATATCTGGTGT
>NW_017732307.1:39443-57588 GCF_001890085.2 Hipposideros armiger | reverse complement strand
TAAAGTATTTGTCATGTAGTTTTGAATGCAATACATCTGCTATTATTATAATTATTGCTGACACACAGATTTGTGGCCTTTGGAGGCGGCACCAGAGTCATCCTGGTATCTAGGGCGGTGGCAATCCTAAAATTATTGGCCAGCAAGAGATATCCCCTTATCTGTCCCCATCAAAGAAGTTTTAGAAATTTCCAAATACTTAAAAAATCTCTATTGCTTTTCATTTTAAAAATTACATGCTGAGTAACTATTATGGTGAGGTATTCTGTCACACATTTCATAGATGCATTCTCATTCAACCCTCACCACAGATATACAGAATAAATGGAAAAAGTTGGCTACTTCGTCTAAGGTCAAATGAGTAGCCATTGACAGGCCAGGAATTGGACCTGGGTCTTGTCATTTCAAGTCCAGGACTCTTCCCATTATATTGAGTTTTCCCATTTTTCCTCTTCCCCAGCCAAATACTAAACATACACTGAGAAAAGCTTTGGAACATAAAATTTGCAAACTTGGTTTGTTGGAGGATCTGTTGGGAAACACACCCCCATACATTGATCATGGGACTAGACAATGTTACTACTCCCTATAGAAGGGAATTTGACAAAATCTAATTAATTTATATTCATGTTTACCCTTTGTCTGAGTAATAACATTTTTAGGAATCTATCCTAAAGATACACTGACAAAAAATACATACACAAAAAATTCTTGCCTGCAAGAATACCTGTAGCAGCAAAAGGCTGGGAAAATATCCTTATGTGGACCGTTTGAACAAACTATTCTTACATATTCCTAAAAAAAATGCAAGATATTCCAAAACTAAATAAAATGGTTACACATTGGGGAGGAAAAAACAGGATGGATGAACAGAGTTAGAGTCAATTTTCTCTGAATATACCTTATTTTGTAGATTTGACTTTAAAACTACATAAAAGTTTTACCTCATTACAAACAAAATAAAACAAAAACTTTAAATCTCTTAAGGCAAAAAAAAAAAAATCACTTGAAACAATGTTGTGATTAGACCTGGTGGCTTAACCATAGAAGTTTTTCAAGTGAACTATCTTTAAAAAGGTAATTTGACTGTTCATGCCTAGTGGGATGTTTCAGAAATGCAAAACAAGGACTAGAAAATCTTTGAAAATCATTTTAGTAACTATGTTGTATGTGATGACATTGGTGTTATTATTGTGAAACTACATATACAGACATAGTGGTAGCATAATAAAGCAAATACATATTAGGAATAAAACTTGCAGTGGATAAGAGATAAAATATAAAATTTAAAAAAGTTAAATATAAACCCCATAATCCGAAGTGGATATATCACATTGAATTGATGAAGTATTTCCTCTATTAAAAAAATATATATCCCCAACATGATCTACCAAAAGATCTAGAAACTACCAACATAGGAAGAGTGAACAGCCCTGCAGGCCTAGTTGTAGTCTCCAAATCCCACTGTTAGGAACCAGGTTCCTTGGTGAAATGACTGTTTCTAAGACTATGGTAAGAAATATGCAAGACCATCCTGCAACATCTTACTATACCCGAAAATATAGGAAATATGAAGGAATATTAATTTGAAAAAATTAAGAAGCCAAGTTGAAGATACTCCTATCAAAGATGGGACAATCTGAGCACTGAAAAAAATAACTGCAATGAATTGAAACACACGAAATATGTTAAAAACTCATGGGTTCATAGGTACAAAAAGTAAACTGGTCATCATTAAAGGACAGTGAACCAACTCATTTTTTTCCAAAACCTAAGAAATAAAGGGAAATATTAAGTATCTATTCTTTCTTCCAGTGAGAACTTTACCAGGGGGTAAAAAAAAAATTGTTAATAATGGAAATTTTTTATTTATGTAAGTATTCCAACTAATATATAAAAAGCAAATGGTAGATCATTACTGAGTATTTGATGATATGAAATAATTACTATTTTTTAGCATACCGAGGTCTGGCAGTTAAGTTCGTGAACTCATCCTAGAAAAAGTTCTACACACCTCATTGCTGAATATCACTATGGTCACCTTCGAAGTACTCCCCTTGGGAAGCTATGCATCGACACCAGCACCTAGTCCACCCTTCAAAGCAATTTTGGAACTCTTTTTTTTTGAAGTGTCCATCAGAGCTGTCATCATATTACCCTTGATGTTATAAATGTCTTCCTTTCAATATTTCCTTTATCTTCGGGTAAAGAAAGGAGTCATTGGGGGGCAAATCAGGTGAGTAGGGAGTGTGTTCCAATACAGTTATTTGTTTACTGGCTAAAAACCCCCTCACAGACAATGCCATGTGAGTTGGCGCATTGTTGTGATGCAAGAGCCATGACTTGGTGAAAAGTTCAGGTCGTCTAACTTTTTTTTTTTTTTTTTAGCTGAGCCATCCTGCCACCTGTTGGCAGCTCAGCGGCAGCTCAGCTCAGGCCAGACTCGAACTGCTGTTGCTCAGAGCTCAAACCCTTGAGCGAGCTCTTAACCAACTGAGCTACTCCGCCAGCCCCAGGTCATCTAACTTTTTCATGCAGCCTTTTCAGCACTTCCAAATAATAAACTTGGTTAACTGTGTGTCCCTTTGGTACAAATTCATGAGTAATCCCTCTGATATCAAAAAAGGTTAGCAGCATTGTTGTAACAAGTTCACAAACCCAATTGTCAAACCTTGTATAATGGTATCAGGATTATATTTTTAAAAACAATCCTTGCCTTTTAGAGATGCACACTTGCATATTTGCAGATTACAAATTATATGATATGATGTCTGGGATTTGGTTCAAAAGAATCTAGTGGGGAAAGAAAGAAGTTGGAAGTTTTACAGATGAAAAAACTGGTGGTGGGTGGTAATTACTGAACAGAGTAATGTGTACTCGAAAGAGTCTTTATACTATATTCTCTATTTTCATATGTTTAACATTTTCCATAATAAAAAAATATTAAATACTGGAGAATTAATATCACATTATAGCTGGGCTCCAAACTGAATTTTTGTTTTGATTTTCTTTGGCATTTTGTTGACATTTCTAGATATAAAGGAGTAAAAAAATTCTTGTTAAAGCCAACCCCTTCAGAAAAATCATCCAATGTTTTTGTATCTATTTTTGCCTCACTTTCCAATGAAATGTCTCCTCCTGCCCCAACATCAAAAGACCAGAATTTTGCCATAAGCATTGAATAGTTTAAAACTGCACAGTGGTTTGAAGTGTCCAGCCTTGTAACAGCACTGTAAACCTTGACTAATCCGTATTTTAAAACAGCTCCCTTCAAAAGAGCTCAGGAAGTTATCAGTTCCTCCCCAATCTACACAAGCAACCATCTGATCCATTTTTATTCACAAAGACCCATTCCACATGCAAATCATGGACATAAATCTTAAAAAATGAATCAGGCTCTAAGAAAGCATAATAAAAATCATGTATTTCAGACCTACCAAGTAACTAATTAATTTGTACATATACACAGAAATGTAAAAGTTACTAGTAAATTTTGAAATATTCATCAATCTTTCTTTCTTTCTTTCTTTCTTTCTTTCTTTCTTTCTTTCTTTCTTTCTTTCTTTCTTTTCTTTTTTCTTTTCTCTCCTGATTTAATGCAGTCAAGGATTCCCAGGGTGTACATAGGCAACTTATGTTGTTTTGTAATACAAACACATCCACAAGTGCTCCCCCAGGAAAACTAAGAAATGGAGGAAAATTTAACTAAACCATGTTTGTTGCCATTCAAAGTGACTATCAAGATTAAATTACAAAGAAATCCAGATGAAAACCAGTAAGATTGGTAAGAAATGTCTCCCTTTCCTGTTGCAAGAAATTCATTTAACTTGTCATCTCTACAAAAAAAAACAAAAAACAAACAACTGTTTCTTCCATAAGAAAATGTTTTAGTATGAGACATTTATAATCTGATCATAAAGAATTTGTAAGACACAATTTTTTTGTTTGTTTGTTTTACAGATGTCCAGAAGGTTGAACAATGGCAATGTTTTGAACAGCAAAAATGAGGAGTTTAAAGATAAGGAGAGTAGCAGAGGGAGTGTTCACATCATGATACTTGTCTCTAAAGATCTTCATGTTTAAATACGTATGAATTGGTCCTGAAGGAGAGAGGTAAGTTTTCAAACATCTGCCATGAATGAGGAATTAGTCAAATCAGTTATACAGTGACTACAGCACAGCAAGAACACGAGTAGCTGAGGAGCAGGAAAAGATCACATCAGACTAAAGATGAGAATTTGCTAGTAGTTCTGAATTGCAACAGTATCGCAACAGGAAACAAAATCAAACAAAAAGATGTGATAGTTAAATCATATCTGGGACGTGAGGAAATGAGAATGACTGATAGTTGGTCAGGGTGGAATTTGCAAGGATGACCACACTCTATAAAAATGCAGGTAGTCATATATAGGTGTCTATTCTATTTATTCATGGTATACTTTTTATGTGTTAGCACTGGGTATAGTATGGTTAACACCGAACAAAGTTGAATAGGGTCTTTGCCTTAATTTTCAGTTTAATGAAGGAAAAATCACTAATATTGGTGGTAAACATTAAGTAAATATCATCATTAACATTTACATTATGTGCATACAATACCTAACTTTATCTTTGATCCAACCCAAATCACTGAAATTCATTTTCCCAAATAAATGGCAGGTGCAGCCACTTTTCTTCATCTCTAGTTCCCCTTCTCATTTCAGACCATTACCATTTCTTGTCTGGTCAACTGCAATGGTTTCCAGCCCCAAATCTCCTCCCTACTGCCCTGACCTCCAAAGTGTCCTTCACAAGCTGATTCTTTAAAACTCAGCTCTGAAGCAGTTGCTTCCCTAGTTAGGGATGACCATCAATACATTTTCATCACCAGAGGATAAAATCGAAGCTTTTTAGCTTTGTGTTCTTCCATCTGCATCTCCACCCTATACTTCTACCATTCTTTTCTGATAAAGTGGGTACTAAACACACTGCCTGCCTATGCATCTCAGCACAAGTTTGTGGGCATTCACTCTTTCATTATTGTGGGGGGAGGGATGGAAGGCAGGATTACAGGAAACTCAGAGGTGGAAATATCTGGATGGTCAATGGGAAAAAGCTCTATAGCATTATTAATTTAAAAAAGACAAATGAAGGCAATGATGATGTGTCATTTTCACTCATAAAACTGACAAAAATTAAACTTTATGTAACATTCTACCTCTTGATATTTTCACTAATATTGTGTTTTTGAGATTTATGCATATTGACATAATATTGAAATAAAATTGCAAGTAGTAGCTTATGGAAGGTATAAAACCATTATAAAATTGGAAAAACATATAAACAAGATATACAATATTGGCTATAGATACATAATATGAATGTAAAAGTATTTTTAATGGAAAGTAACAACAGAACCATGATGGTGTTTGCCTGTAAGAGAGAACTTGGGATAGAGATAGAAGTTAGTAGTATTTTATTTCTTTAGTTGCAAGATAAAACACGACATGTGTCAAAAGTTAATAATTCTAAGAGAGGAATAGGGATAGCTATCATTTCGTTTTTCCTGTATTTTTAAGTGTTCTCAGTATAAAAATATGAATAAACAAAGAAGACACAGTTGCTATCCTCAAGGAGAATAGTGAATAAGAAAAGCAAGTTAAACAGCAATTTTGATGCTGTGTGACTAATGCTACGTCAGAGGACTAGACTGTGCTCTGAGAGCCGAGAGGTTGGCTGTCTAATTGACCAGAGACTGCAGAATGGCTTCCCAAAGGTGTCACGAGCAGTGAAGAGATGAGTAGACGTTGATGAACTGGGTTTGGAGGTTGTATCTCTGTGTTGAAGGTATTAAGAATAGTATTTACAAAAGAAAGCCAGCAAGAGAGAATATAATGTTTTGGAGGAACCAGAAGTCATGTTTAATGCCTCAGGTACAGAAGGTGTGTAGAAAAGTAGTGCGAGTTGAGGCTAGAAAGGTAGGCAAACTCCTGAAAGGAAGTATATCCAACTTTTAGGAGTTTGAACTTAATTCTGGGTGATGGGGAGTCACTGAGAACTTTTAGTTAGGAAAATATTACAGGTATAGATTACAGATCACTGCAGGGCAACTGAATAACTTTATTTTACAATAGGCAAGTTAAAAAGAAATGATGACCTGAAATAGGGGAGAAACAATAGGACAGAGAGAAAGAAATCAGGAAGTATTTAAGGACTGAAATCTACAGGACTAACTACATGTGACTCTGAGGGTCAGAAAAAAATGGAAAAATGACTCCGGGCTTCTAACTTAGCCATCTGGGTAATTAGGATATCCTTCACCAATTTAGGAAATATGGTAGAGTAAGTAGCTAGGCTTGGGGCAAGAGGCAATCACAATGCAACTGGAAGGATAAATACTAAGACTTTCTGAACACTGTCTTAAACCGATTTAAGTTTAAATAAAGATCTTACATGTGTCCAATGATTGGTATCCCGGGTATATTTTCATTTTATTAGTATTAGTTCAAAGAAATCTCAAGATATACACATTAAAATCAAATCTATTTTTGTTGTTGTTGAAAGTAGTTCTTGAGAAGCAAGAAAAAAAATTAAAATATCCACCCCACATTTCTAAAAAAGACACATAGTTTACCAAGTATTTGTGGAGGAAACGTTAGAATAACAATCATGATATTTCAGCTGGTAGAAATACTTTTATGTAAAAGTATTTCTCATTATCTCTCTGGCACCAAGGAAAAATAAGCTTATTTATTTATAGATGTGAAATTCCTTTAATAGATATGTAGACAGCTCAATAAACATGTTTCCCAAAGTTAACCTAATAGGACCCATTATTTCATGAGAAATGTCCCTCAGAAAAAATTAAATCCCAAAGAGAAACTTTTGCCTCCTGTGTTAAAATTCATAGCCTACAATAATTTAACCTAGACATTCTGCTACCAGCAATCAATATGAAAGTCTAGAGCTTGATGGTTTATCATCAAGTTATTCATCTGTGTGGAGTACTGCCTACTAGAGTGATACATATAGTGCAGAAAGTTGAAGCCTTCACAGGAAAACCAGCAAGGTATTTTTAAATGTGCACCAAATGTTACTGTGTGTGATGCCAATCTAGCAAAGTAAAATAATCATTTTTCTCCTGCACTGTTCTAATATTTGATATAAAAGATGACTGTTGACCTCAATTTATAAAATGTTTATCCTAATAGTAGATAGGCCCTTCATTGTCATGTACTGTAACAGTAGTAACAGCCTACATTTATTGGGCCCAGACGTAGCTCTAAAAATCCAGCCTGTTTTTTCTTTGATACTCTTGCTATTTTATCATATCAGTTACATTGATAGTTTTTGCAAACCATGGCTGAGCTATTTGATCCCTGATGGTCTCAACATGCCTTTGCTTTCTAGTGAGATCCATATCCAGGATAAAATTCCCATAGTTGCAAAGGGGCTCTCCTACATACATACATGTAAATGTTTAGACCTGTCGGCTATCTCTGTGCAGGTTATCAGTGTGGTAGAAAAAGTGGTACCCTCCAAACTTCCCATCTGCTCTCCCACATCAATCACATACCTTGCATTAGGTGAGGGCATGTAATGGGTTCTGCACAGTGACCTATAGGCACAAGTGGCATTTATCATCCTGGCCAGAGTATGCAAGAGATACACAGGCCTCTCCAGGTGTCCCTACCACAGTCTAGGTGATGAGCAATTTTCCATACAACAGAAAACACTTTAGTTTCAGTCCCAATGTGGCTATATGGAGTGGGATCCCATTTTCTACCTCCATAATAATCAAAGTTGGACAAATTAAAGTGTGAGAAAGAGATACACCCTGGTACTAAGCTGCCAAGATTTGAAAGATTGTTTATTATAGTATAATCTTGATTAGCATGAATCAACAGAGTAACCTCCAAGGCTAATTGTGCAGCATCTCAACAGTCTCTCTTGTTATAGTGGTAAAAAGGAGACCATTGAAAAAAAATAGCCTCAGCTCCTTCTAAGCTGTATCTGTTTTAAAGAGAGATTTTTGGGCTGTAATTTTCAATAATGATTTTACATCTACTTCAAGGGTAATATTACATAGAACTCACATTCCTGAAGACCTTGATGACAAGAAGGGGCACATTATCTCACATGGCTTATTACCAAGGGGTTAGACTGGATAGATAGCTACATGAGCCTAACAAATATTTTTTGAGCGCCCCATTGTACCAGGCAATGTTTTAGACACTGGGTGGAATAAACTAAGTCAAAACAATCACAGCCTCTACTCTTATGTTGCTCCCCATCAAGTTGACAAGATAAGCATTGATAAAACAATTATACAAGCAAAGATAAAATTGCCTGTGGTAATCATCTGTGCTATTTGCCAAATATCCTCAGCTTTCCACTTTCTGCGCACATTGATAATAAGGCTGACTATCCTGACCCAGTGTGGGTGAGTGGGGTCCATCTGACTAGCTCTGTCCAATGTATTGTGAGAAAAATTAATATGTTACTTCTGGGCCAAGCATTTAATTTCTTCAAAGCCTTTTCCTTCTATCATGGCCACCGGCACTGCTGCGATGACAACTTCCCGATCAGTGACTATGAGTTGTGGAGCCCCCTGCTGACTACAATGACCCATATTGTGAGTGAAAAATAAAAGTTGGTTGTTTACAACCACTGAGATTTTGGGGTTGTTCATTATTGCAACATGTCCTAGCCCATCCTGAGTGATAAATATCTTCTCCAAATTGTGTCCAGTGTTACAATTCCAAAATATTTTAAATACACGTGATTTTGACAACAGTTTTACAAACTGGTCAATTCAGCATAAAAATAAAAAACAAACTATGAAATTACTTACATAAGTTAGTATCATGATTAGAAGGGGGGAGCCAAACCCAATTTTTAAAAACCTTTTTAGCTTTTCCAGGCTTCATATGAACACTTTTATGACAGCATCGTTCCCTACAGCATGAGCACTAAACTCAGTACTTCTCAAGTACAGAATCTGGTGTCTACAGAGACTACAGGTGCTGTATATCAGACGAGCTGGAGCAGAGCCTTGTTATACAGTTTGTTCTTGCAAGAGGCAAGTTAATGCATGCTTTGAACAAGTTCACCTCCCAGGTGATCCTTGCTTTTCAAAAAAACCTTTTAACATTTTCTTAGCACTTATTCCCTTTAGTAATCCAGTTTCTGGCATTTCATTTTGTCTTATATACTCTTTCTCTTGGCAAGTGAACCAGGCTGCTACTTTTCTTGTGACACAACTTCAAAGGAAAATCAAATTTTTTTCCTTAACCCAATTTTTAACGTATACAGTGCATTGATGCTTGCTGACTGTGCACTACTAAAGTCCCCAAAATATCCCTACACCAGTTCCGATGGAGAGACTTGGAAATAAGGCAGTAACTTTAGGATTTACCTAATCAGGGAGTGAGTATGCAAGATACTGCCCTTGACTTGTCTTTGTAAATAAAGTTTTATTGAAACAGCCACACCCACTCACACATGTGTTAGCTATGGCTGCTTTTCCCTTACAACGGCAGGGTTGAACAGCTGCAACAATATGTTTACTATTTGGCCCTTTACAAAATAAGTTTGTCAACTCCCAAACATAAACAGTCAACATTATTTAATTGGTATAATGTACCAAATCCTTAATATAACTTTTAAAGCCTTGCATGATCTGACCTTTTCCTAATTCAAACTCTCTTCCCTCACATTTGTGCTCCAGCCACAATAACAGCTTTAGATCTCTCTTTCTAAACACACTTTCCCTAATACTCTGCACCATTTGACTTTGCCTGCCTAGCTCCTGCTTAATCTTCCAAGAGTCACTGTCTCAGAGAGATATCGTGACTACTGTCTCTGTACCAAAGATTATGTTCTTTGGCGACATACTACTGAGAACCCTGTTCCTTACCTTACTTCATGTTGAATTATACTTAAGTTAGCTTATTTATTTGATTAAAGTCTCCCCCCCCCCGCCCCCAGACTGCAAGTGTCTTTAAAGAAAGGACAGGTCTGTATATGTTCAGTGTCTGTACTTAAGGCACAGAGCAGGTGGTCAGAAAAAAATTGCAGAAAAAAATTATTGGATTCTTGGTGTACGCAGATTTAATATTTGAAATTTCAATTAGTTGCAAGAAGCTCCAAAATTCATTACAAATATTCATTGGTAATTCTCCTCAGGCCATGCTTGGAATCTCAAAATTGTTTGGCTAATGTGTGAGTCAGTTAGCTAGTCAGTGAATCTGATGGGCACCAAGGATACTTATTTTTATTGCAGGCTTGCTGCACCATATACATCTTCTCTTATAGAGTAACTCAGGGAATGATTTATTTTAATGTTTTGTTTTGTTCAGAAAAACAAGTTCCCTTTAAAATAAAGTCAACTAATGCTGAGGGTACTTAACTAAAATGTATACATTTTGGATTCATTTCAAAGTAAAATAATTGTTTTTGCAGTGTTTTCAATCTAGGGTGGAAACAAATCAACTTCATTCTCTGAGGCAAACAAGAAAAAATTTAAAAAGTATTGAAATTGTTTCAATATGTTTTCCTGTGCTATAAAACTATTGTATTTATCAAACCAGTGGTAAAACTAGAGAGAGGTTGAAAATAAATTAATTTTGTGAAGTGAGGGCATATTCAGAAAATATTTGTCTCAACAGAAACCTAATTCAGGTGAAATGTAAAATATATAATCATTCCTTTCAAGTAGCAGAGGCTGAAAGTAGCATTGAAGCTAATGAACCAGCTAAGTACAATTTAGTTTATATAGTTTAAGAATCTCTCTCTGTTAAAAACGAAAGAAAAGAGAAGAAGATTAAGGGCAGAGGCTGAAAGTTGATCATGTAGCCATGTGAAATTCTCTCTAACCAAAGGTGATCATAGAGCAAAAAGTTACAAACCAGAAAAAGAATTCATCACAGATATCTCCAGAATAAAGTGCATCTGTGAGTATATAGAAAAAGAAGAAGATAGATCTTTTATTTGGTAGCATGTGGTAGCCTTGCTTTATTATACTGGGAACCCCAGTTTGAAGGACAAGAAAAATAATCTATTTCCATATATTGGCATTGGATCACAAGGTAACTGTATGAATCAGTTTCATAAGTGCTAAATTTGAAGACTATCTTGCAACACAAAACCATAAACCTAAGCTTCTCAGAATTTCTTGAAATTCATACACTAAAATGTTATTTACAGATTTGACAGTCCCAAGACACATTCCTCATGAAAGTCAACAGCATTTGTATTGTACACTCTTCATTAGAGAGACACCACTGTAAAAATAGTCTGAAATATGAGAAATGTTTAATTTCTTCCATTGTCATAATGTTTTTCTTGAAGAGAAAAATTAAAATGCAGAATACACCCTCAAGCAAAGCATCTCTTCCTCGCCCATGTCAATTGAGTCTTTCAAAGTGTTCCTACTACACCTTCCTTTCACTGGACAAACTTGTCCTGGGTGATACCACCCATTCCCTTGGGTTCCAATGACTATTTATATGCTGAAATTTCCAAAAGCATTATCACCAGCTAGAGATCTCCCCTGAGGTTTGACTCTAAATATTCAACTGCTATTGAGACGCTTTGGGGCTATTATCAGTCACTGAATGGAAAGAAAAAGAGAGGGAAAGAAGGAAAGGAAGGAAGGAAGGAAGGAAGGAAGGAAGGAAGGAAGGAAGGAAGGAAGGAAGGAAGGAAGGAAATCCAAGTGAAAATCCCTGTGTACCCTGGTTTCCTCCCAAAGTCTGTCTTTCTGTGTTTCTTTAACCAATTTAAAAATCTGTGTGTCATGCCTAACATTTCTTCCTCACATTCTACACTTAATAAATTACCAAGTCATTTTGAGTTAAACTACTAAAAAAGTCTGCACTACAGTCATTCCCATCCATCTCTATTGCCACCATCCTAGTTCAGGTTATTATCATCAATCCCTTCAATTACCTCAATAGCCTCTTAATGAATTTTCCTGTCTGAACCCCTCTGATTCATATTCCTCATTATCTGCAGAGAGATCTCCCTGAAACTCTTTAACAAAGTTTACAAAGTAGCTCATGATCAGATTCTTGCTTACCGTTCAACCTCCCCTCTCCCTACTCCTTCTGATGCCTGGTTCCTCCTTCTCCTCCATCTTTGTCCCACTCTTTGTATTCTAAGCATTCCAAATTTCTTTCAGCTCCTGTAATATGTCATCCACTTTCTCACCTAGAGCTCTTTTCCCAAGCTAAAGTAATAAATTACTTGCCTAAAATATTCTGCCCCTTCCACCCATGCCCAATCCCACTGCAAATTCTATGTGCCTGAACTTCTGCCCATCCTTAAAAATATGATTAGTTGCTGTCTCTTTCAGGAAGTATTCCCTAACTCTTTTAAGAATCTATAAATCAGTGAATATACAGAGGGTGCCAAAAAAATGCATACACATTTTCAGAAAGGAAAAAAACTGTATTAAAATTGTAATATTCAATATATACCAATAACAAAAGATGAATACAAATCATGTGTATACATTTTTGGGGACCCCTGGTATAGGTTCATTTCCACTCGCTTTTCTAATTAATTTATTCTGCAAGTATTTCTCTGAAAATCAATAAGAGTCTAAGACAGTGCTTCTCAAACTTGTCCAGGACATTGTACTATTGGCAGAAGAGTGTGAATTAGTACCCCAAGAAATATACTGTTTGGTGGGGGAGGGTATCTGAAAACTGTATGTGAACTTTCAGTTCCAACCCATAATACATTTGAATAGATTTGAATACAAAACAGTGGTTTTCTTACCCCATACATCATCAAAGTCTTTAAGTAGAATTTATATTCCACAAGAGAGTGCCATGTTTATCCTGCACTTTTGGCTATTTCCTGGCATACTGCTTGCTATATACCTCAATAGGTATGTGTTTGAGTTTAGGATACTATTTACCTACAGGATTGACTTTTCCACAAGTCATGGAGGCATGTCTTTTGGTAGAAATTGGATGTGAGCAAATAATAGCCAATATTCTGTGATTTCAAACAACAATTTCAATAGAATGCAGGGATACTTTCTGTGCCATTGTGCCCTCTTCGGCAGTTAAGTCTATGCTTGATAAAGCAACCAGAGGGTCACCTGGTTAACCAGCAGAAATGAAGTACTCTGAATATTAAGAGAGGCCAGCTGACATGCTGGGCACAGCACGCTAGCATCTGACCACTTACCTTGATTGGGCTAGCCACTGTGTGATATATTTAGGCCTTCATTTGGTGCACTAGGTCAGTGCTAATGCTCAAAGCTTAAAAAGCAATTGAGGAGGGGAATGAATTTACTTGAAATGTGAGTCTGCGTTTGTGCTATTAATAGAAAGCAATTCCCAGGATTGATTATGGAGGGAGGCACTGGATATAAGGTCCCGCTGCATAGTTACCACAAAGCAAGAACCCAATCCACTCCCCAAATGGTTGGCCACTTGCAGTGGCTCATCTTTGTTATGTATTCATGGAGACAGGCAAAGCAATAGCGTTAACTCTTTACGTAAATGGTCTTGTCTCTGTGACTCTAACTTTCAGCTCTTCCGGCAAGCGGAAGCCCCATCAGTAGATTGAAACATCAGTTTCTATTCTTCCTCTACCCGCCTCCTTTTCCCTCCCTCCTTCATCCTCAAATTCCCATGATGCACTCTTATAATTAATATTGTCTGAGGATAATTAAGCCAAATATTAAGCCATATTGCTACAGAAGTACATTATTAAATTAAGTATTTAAAAATTATGCCATAAATAGTGTTACAGTTTCAACATTTTTAATCCTCAGTGAAGTTTTTAAAGGCGTTCTGAAGAAAACAATGAAAAGGCACAAAACAATATGTTTTAAATCAAGTTTCTATTTTTTAAATAACTTCTTTGTTCTTTTTGATTCAAGCACTATATAGTGGTACTGGCAGAGAAAATATTATACAGAATGTTAAACTCCATTATTATCAGCGTCCTTCTCTATGCGTGGCCATGTGGCTGAGCCAAAGCCAGAGGTAGGAGTATCTCACAGGAAAAGAATCATGAGTCCTGCTCTCAAATGAGCTCTAATGCCCTAAGCTCATTAGCACCTGAGCCAAGCTATTAAGAGATTTTACAATGGCTTTGATTTAGAATTGTCCCACATAAAAATGACTTCAGCTATTGCTGAATTAACCAGTCTTAGAAACTTTTTTTTAATCCATTGCAGTATAGTAACTTTCTAGTAACTGCTTTTAAATTAATAAGCAAGTTAATTTGCAATTTATTTTCCTATTATTTTCAACTCTTGTGCTCAAGTGAAATTTTGCATCTCAAGAATAAAAGCATTTTAGAACTAAACTGAAATACCAGTATCAGAACTAAAATGATGCCAATAGTTTTCATAAAATATTGGAAAGCTGTTACAAGAGACATACAGATCATTTGGAATTAGAGCTGTTCTGGAGACATCAATAAAATCATTTAATTCTTAAGATATTTTCATATGTAATGAATTTTATAGATGTTCCAACATATAAATATACTATTCTTTCCAATATCAGTTTTTTCTAACTTAGCATAATTACTTTTCAATGATGAGATGAGGGGAGTTCCCCAGGGCACAATTGTTAAGGAGGCACTCACTCTTAGGTTCTACAAACCCAAGTGTGCCCACGGCATCTCATTCACCTCACCCTGGTCCCAACCCTGTCAATAACCCCCATGAAAAGAATCAACAAATACTCATACTCCCAAATACTGTATATTGAAAGAATGAATGTTTTAGTCACTTGACTGAAGTAACAAATCCTATTCATTTAACATTTACTGTGCAACAAGCACTGTTCTGAATGCTCCCCGTGGATTTCTGCATTTAACACTTGCAACAAGCATGAGGCAGACATGATTATTCACATATTACACATAGAATTTGAGGCTCAACGTGATTCAGTAACTCATACAAAGCCATTTATACAGCAAGAGGCAAAGACAGGGTCTAAGTTCAGGTTTGTCTGACTCAAAACCTAGTGCCCTTAATAAACTGTTGTATTTGTCAGGAAAGAAAGAATACACATCTTTTACGAAGTAAGTTTTGTTAAAACAGTATCATTGCTTCAAAACACATAAAGGAGCAATACCTAATGGTTAATAAGGTATTACCAATTAGAAATCTTGACAAATCTGCACTAATGAATACTGCCCAGCAAGTTGGTCTCATCTCTCACACCTAAACTTTAATGCTCCCAGCATCTATTTTCCCAGTGTAGAAAATTCTGTTGGTCACATGCCCAGAACCCTTTACCAGGCCTGATGAGCAACCACCCATTTCTCAGCTGCAGCAAGGGTTCACAGCGAGTGGCTTGCAGCTGCACCATTCCAGAAACCTGCCCCTAGGTGGGTGAGAACCACCTGGGCCTGAGACACCCAGCAAGTTACATCACTTGTACACCCCCACATCTCTGGCTTGTAACGCTCAATGATGATATGAGTTATAAACCCTGGCACCCCATTCCTTAAGGAGAAAACCCTTCTGTCATGCAATTCTCCCTTCAGACCACACCATGTGTCAGGCTGAGGCTCAACTTCTCCTGAGATGATATATTTGTCATTTTCTCCCCTCCTCTTTTCTGCTTCCCTCACTCTCACAGGTTTCTCCTGAGAGCACTCCCATAAATTACACTAAAACTCCTGCTTCAGGCTCTGCTTCTGGAAACTGCCTGGAAGACCTGCCTGTCTTCTCTTTAATCTCTCTCTGATTTAATCCCAACACATCCTCCTCTTCTAGACGTTCTTTTTTCTCATCTGGCAATGGTTCTCATTCTCCTCTATATTCTCACATCACCTACCTGACTAAGACCACTAGATTAGTTTTTAATTATTAATTTTTTTCTGTGAAAATATTCATTTTTTATCTCTATCCATAATAAAATTAATCACTTTTCTGAGGGCAGGTACCCTCCTTCATTTATACCCATGACAATACTAGGCACATAAAAACATATTAATAATTTCCTGCAAAAATAATGTGTTGAATTTTAAGTTATCCAGTTAGGTATCATGTTAAATTATAAATGTAGGTAACAAAATGCTTCTCCTATGTGAGAAAAAAAATTTTTTTCCCTGCAGTCTTCACTGTGCCTTGTTAACAAAGGGCACAGGAGGGCAAAGGAAATTGGCGTTTCCTGATGGTAAAAGCCATGGCACTCAAGCCCTCTCCACTGAAAGACCAATACAGAACAGGAAAAAAAGGATATCACACACCAGGAGCACAAAGGAGCAGTCAGGCTCCTTTTATCACCTTCCCACATGGCCACCAATAAAACAAGCTCTACCATAAATGAATCCTGCTTCAAGAGACATGCCAAAGAAGGCTAGCGCCTTGCTAGTGTCACATTTAGCTATCAGTGTTCATGGCTAAAGGCTACAGTCATTGTAAATGGGAATTTAATTCATTTTACCAAAGACAGTTAGTGTAGACAAACAAATGGGGAATGATCAACTTAGGGATAATAATCCTATCACTAATCATAAAACATATTTTAAGAGAAAGCATCCTGACAAGACAAATTATCAGAATAAGATAGGCTACTGTTTCCAACAACTTAATTTTCTATTTTGTAATGCAAGTTTCCTTACTTACATTCAGGAATAAATTTTAAAGAAATTTGTTTAAGCAACTTAAAATGTATATATTATTTATTCTTCATTAAAAGTGTTTATATCTGTTGAAACTTTGAACCTTATCTAATTTCAGTTCAAAGCCCCAAATAAGTCATTTTCTTAACTGTACCCGCAGGGGGTTGATAAAATCAAATGCATCTGAAAAAAACTCGCAGATTTTTAGTAGGTCATATAATATAGAACTATTAAAAGTGATAGAATATTTGAAGGATTTTCACACTTTAATTTCCACTTTTATGTCTTGAATTCAGATTCCACTGTGGTTTAGTCAACTAGAAATTTTTTTAAATGACATATAGCTTAATAAAATTCACATAAGTTTTCATTCTTTCAAGAACTGATTAAACAAAACAAAACAAAAGAAGTTGTAGCTAAAATATGATGTAGAGTTCAGGAGATTATTTCAGCTTTCATAAGAATTAAACTTGGTAATTCACAATTCTAATAATGTTAGTGATTTTCGTTTATAACATATATTTATAGAAAATTATAGATTTCCTCCTAAAAGCCAGATTCTTGATTTCACTCATTTTATTTAATCCTGAAATAAAAATTATTCCCACTGACTTCTAAAGACATTCTGTTTTCTAGTATCGATGTTTACTATGTCTTTTTAGACCTCAAAATAACTGCAACACCAGCTGTAATTTTGTTTGGTGTTTCTCTTTACCTGGTATTAGACCTGAGCCCATCTGCATGGCAATCCCGCAGTTATTCCTTAAGTATGTGATATCTTTATTTTCAGAGCACTTTTAATTTTCCTTGCTAAATAAAAATGATAACATTGTTATTATGGCTCTGTATACATAATATTAATTGGCTTTAAAATAAAAGGAATTATTAAACCAAGTTTTTAAAACTATACAGGGAGTTGTAATATAATAACAAATACATATATATATATATATATATATATATATATGTGTGTACATAAATGCAATTATAAAGTGCTATGGTCATCCTAGGAGGCCAAAGAAGTTATTTTTTTTTCCTCTGTCATCTTCCCTAGAAATACATTTACCCGATTGAACTGGCCAAGGTGTCAGTCACAACTAACACTGTAATTGGTCCCAAATTTTACCTGTTCAGGTAAATTTTACCTATAACGAGGAAGAGCAACTGAGGAAGAAGCCCTAAAGGTCTCCTGCAAAGTTTGGGAATTATAAAAACTGAACTTGGCAAAGTTTCCCGCAGTCTTTGGAAGTATTGTCTGCTTCTAACCCTTGTCTCCCTACAACCTGTTTTCCAAATAGCAGTCAGAGTAACATAGTATTAGAATCATCTAATGGTTTCTCATGAGCTTAGAATAAAATCCAAACAAAGCCCTACAGTTTCCAAGACCCTACACGGTGTAGCCACTGCATGTCTTCTGATTTGGCCTCACACCGCATACCTTGGCTAACAGTAATATAGTCTCCACCACTTTCTCTTCCTCATACCTAAAGTTCATTCCCACACGAGACACTCATTGGCATCTTAGGACCTCTGAATCTCTCTGTATCTGGAACCA
>NW_017732307.1:34630-37428 GCF_001890085.2 Hipposideros armiger | reverse complement strand
AGCCTTTGAGTTCAAATTATTTTTCTTTTGTTTCCATTCTTTGTCCTTATGTATTGTTTTAGTTTATTTATGCTTTTTTTTTAGTTGAACACCCTGTGTGTTAACAACAGAAGAGACCTTAAGAAGTTGTCCAAAGAAGGTAAAAATTACAGAGAAACTTGTATTTCCTAAAAATTATTTACCTCAGATATTCAATTGCTCTTAAGCAAGTATTAAGCCCTGAACTTAAACTAACACAGAATATAAAAGCAGTTACACTTTAAAATCTATGACCAATTTCACAGACTATTGCTTAGAAAAAAAGCAAATCAAAGCATTTGCATTTCAGATACCCGGATGAACCCAATGTGAGGTCCTGCTAATTGAAAAGGTCTTCTTTTTCTTAATTTAGTTCCAGTCTACTATTTAAACATCAAAAATAGCTTCAGTGTTCCTTATTGACAAATAATATCCTAAGAAGTATTTCAGCATAGTCAGATTGTTCTAATCATTGAAGGAAAAAATAAAAACCTGGTTTACATACCAATCTTCCAAAAAGCTAGCTATATTTCAACAGAAAAAAGGAACTATGGGATGAGAAGTATAGGCCTTTGTAAATTATTTTAATTTGTTGCCTCTACATTTAATAAAAAAGAGAAAAGTAGAATAAAGGATAACTTTAGGTAGGTTCAAATATTGCTATCTGAATGAGGAATAATATTTGGAGACAATTCAAAGATTCATTTTTAAACATTATAAAATACATGTAACTCATCAGAAGATACTTTTAAACTGATTAAATACAATTTTTAAATAATAATGGCATTGATATGGTTTATTTACAAACGCCTGCACGAAGAAACCTATACACTTTAAATGATTTCTCATTTTCTTTTGAGATCTTAGACCCTCTGAGCTGAAAAAAGAATAAAACCAATATTCACATAAACAAAACACAAGATGACAGTAAAGTGAAATTGACATCTCAATTTTCTTTCACAGAGTTACCTATTTGAGATAATTAAATAAATAGAATAGTTCAGTTGATAACCATGTTATCAACTCTAATTTATATCTTCAGACCAATTTTCTTCTAAATATAATATAACAGAGTTTGTGTTTTCCAAAAATGCAAATTAATATTTAAAGAGTTTTATCAAACTTGTACAAGAGAAAAATAAAATATTACGGTCAAAGCATCATTGCGCCCAAATGTCAAACAGAACAAAATATTTCACTCAGGACAGAGATTACTGTCCTGCTTTATTTGGTTTTCTAATATATGGTCAGCTCAGTGCTTCTAGAAAATAAAAACTCTTCCTTCCAATTGTTATTTACAAAAATATATATATTTGGAGCAAGATGAGTAAATCCTTGAAAGTATATTTTTTCATGATTTAAAGGACCTTCACAACACACCATTCACTGTAGTTGCTTGTGCTATAGCTGAACTTCATTTTATGATCCTCTCCTATAAATTGTTCATGAGGGGACTCCTCTTATAGACTCTTGAAACAAGAATGTATCCTGTACATTTATGTTACAGGTTTATTATGATAGATTGTTCTTGCCACAGAACTGGCAACTACCAAGACAGTTTATAAAATCTGTTAATAAAAAACAGTCCTCACACTGAAGTAGATGCATTTACTGAGCAACCCAACCTACCTGACATATTCAATTTGGTAAATAGAGTCAGAAATGTCCAGCTATATGAGAAGTGTGTGTATGTAGTAAGAGCAAACATGTTTTATTTTTATGGTTATTTTAAAGTTAAACAAAGCTGACTTTGATGAAGTAGCATACTTTTTTGGATTTCAGGTGATACCTCTGTAAAATATTTAAGGTTGTATTTTTTAATATAATTGAAAGAGACATAAGATTTAGTCTATAATGTGTTGTTTGAATGCCAAGTTCATCCACTTAGATTCAAACCTATTCTTTAATATTTGCTTCAGTGTACTGACATAGAGATTCAAACACTGTAAACATTCTGTCTATGACGACTGAAATGGGAACCAAATAGGATGACAGCTGAGCACTCTGGAGTACCCTGTCCTATAAAATTATGCTAACATTCACTATGGGAGAGGCAAATTATATTTGACAACATATTCCCAGGCACTGTGTAATGAACCTTCAAACTTCAATTAGAACATTTCAGAAAGAAAAACAAACACAATTTCACTAAAATGCTGCCTTCGAAAGAAAAACAAGTCAGTTGGAAAATACAAGCATAGCAAGTTCAACATCAGTGGCCACTCATCAAGCATTCCTTTCCCATGTCAGGTATCACATAAAAGGCAGATTCTTCTTAGTAGTAATAGACATCACTCCCATTTTAAAAACCCAGGACATTCAACTCACTTGACACCCTCTGAATTAACAATTCTACACTCTAGTCTTTAATGATTTCTCTTTCCAGACGCTTACTTCCAAAGGAAAAGATTATTTTTTTAAGTGCATTGAGTGGCACTGTTTACAAAAAGTGACCAGCATATTCAAAACTCCAAAGGAGAAACACAACCTTCTGGAATACCACACATGGAGCATATAAGCATCTGCAGGTTGGTTAAATTAACCTAGAAGAATATGAAATGTATGTTCCCCCAAGTAGGTTACCTTCTTGGTAAACTATAATTCAGACTATTCCAATGATGAATTTCGCAATGCTTTACACAGATAGCATTTCAATAAATGTTTTGTCAGTAAAATGCAATAGCTTGACTGTTTTTAACCTCTCTCTTTGCCAGTGTTTATTAAGAATTTACAGAATTTAGGCCATGGGAAAAGCATATGTGAATGGACCAAAATGGTGA
>NW_017732307.1:24770-28354 GCF_001890085.2 Hipposideros armiger | reverse complement strand
CTTAGGGATAATAATCCTATCACTAATCATAAAACATATTTTAAGAGAAAGCATCCTGACAAGACAAATTATCAGAATAAGATAGGCTACTGTTTCCAACAACTTAATTTTCTATTTTGTAATGCACGTTTCCTTACTTACATTCAGGAATAAATTTTAAAGAAATTTGTTTAAGCAACTTAAAATGTATATATTATTTATTCTTCATTAAATGTGTTTATATCTGTTGAAACTTTGAACCTTATCTAATTTCAGTTCAAAGCCCCAAATAAGTCATTTTCTTAACTGTACCCGCAGGGGGTTGATAAAATCAAATGCATCTGAAAAAAACTCGCAGATTTTTAGTAGGTCATATAATATAGAACTATTAAAAGTGATAGAATATTTGAAGGATTTTCACACTTTAATTTCCACTTTTATGTCTTGAATTCAGATTCCACTGTGGTTTAGTCAACTAGAAATTTTTTTAAATGACATATAGCTTAATAAAATTCACATAAGTTTTCATTCTTTCAAGAACTGATTAAACAAAACAAAACAAAAGAAGTTGTAGCTAAAATATGATGTAGAGTTCAGGAGATTATTTCAGCTTTCATAAGAATTAAACTTGGTAATTCACAATTCTAATAATGTTAGTGATTTTCGTTTATAACATATATTTATAGAAAATTATAGATTTCCTCCTAAAAGCCAGATTCTTGATTTCACTCATTTTATTTAATCCTGAAATAAAAATTATTCCCACTGACTTCTAAAGACATTCTGTTTTCTAGTATCGATGTTTACTATGTCTTTTTAGACCTCAAAATAACTGCAACACCAGCTGTAATTTTGTTTGGTGTTTCTCTTTACCTGGTATTAGACCTGAGCCCATCTGCATGGCAATCCCGCAGTTATTCCTTAAGTATGTGATATCTTTATTTTCAGAGCACTTTTAATTTTCCTTGCTAAATAAAAATGATAACATTGTTATTATGGCTCTGTATACATAATATTAATTGGCTTTAAAATAAAAGGAATTATTAAACCAAGTTTTTAAAACTATACAGGGAGTTGTAATATAATAACAAATACATATATATATATATATATATATATATATATGTGTGTACATAAATGCAATTATAAAGTGCTATGGTCATCCTAGGAGGCCAAAGAAGTTATTTTTTTTTCCTCTGTCATCTTCCCTAGAAATACATTTACCCGATTGAACTGGCCAAGGTGTCAGTCACAACTAACACTGTAATTGGTCCCAAATTTTACCTGTTCAGGTAAATTTTACCTATAACGAGGAAGAGCAACTGAGGAAGAAGCCCTAAAGGTCTCCTGCAAAGTTTGGGAATTATAAAAACTGAACTTGGCAAAGTTTCCCGCAGTCTTTGGAAGTATTGTCTGCTTCTAACCCTTGTCTCCCTACAACCTGTTTTCCAAATAGCAGTCAGAGTAACATAGTATTAGAATCATCTAATGGTTTCTCATGAGCTTAGAATAAAATCCAAACAAAGCCCTACAGTTTCCAAGACCCTACACGGTGTAGCCACTGCATGTCTTCTGATTTGGCCTCACACCGCATACCTTGGCTAACAGTAATATAGTCTCCACCACTTTCTCTTCCTCATACCTAAAGTTCATTCCCACACGAGACACTCATTGGCATCTTAGGACCTCTGAATCTCTCTGTATCTGGAACCATTCGCATCTCAGATCTCTTATAGCTAGAAAGGCCTTCAATTGATATTCAACTAACATGTAGCCTCTTTTAGCAAGGCCTTTCCAGAACACCCAAACAGACTTCCGCCCCATGAACTACTGCAACACCTGTTTTATTTTCTTCTCACTCCTTATCACTATATAAAATTAATTGTCAATCTGTTTCCTTGTTTACTGGCTTTTTCCTCTGGTCCCCATCCCTTCTAAAGTGAAAATATCACAAGAATAGAGATTTGTCTACTTTTGTGTTTCTACAGCTTAGAACACTCAGGGACTCAAAAATATTTCTTCAATGACTGACTGACTGACTGAATGAATGACTCAATGAATGAATGAATGAATGAATGAATGAATGAATATGACTTAGACCCCACTGTATTTACTAAGCCATATTCCCCCAGAACAGACAATCACATCTAGGATATCAGTGTTGTTACAACTTCATTTCAGTCATTGCAAAGATCTCCCAGAAAAGCCAGTACAGCAACTGCTCGTCAGACAGCCCTTCTTAAACAGTTGTTTCATATCGATTTCCTTGTGTTGAATTAAACAAACCAATTTTCATCGGGAGAAAGAAAACAGAATAAATGATTTGTTTCATGAAAATCCTCAAGGAGCAAAATTGGCCTTCATGGTTTGGGCTAGAGACAAATAATGTCAGCACAAGATCTGAGATCTTATCCTTGAGCAACAATGGACCTGGGGCTGATCATCTTAGGCCCTTTAGAGGTAGAGGAACTTAGAAATAACCTGAGATGCAAAGCTCAGACTCAAATTTTCATCATCACTAAGAACGAAAATCTGTGCTTCCTTCCTGAGGGAAAAGATCCTCTTTTCAGAGTCCATGCAAACCTGCTCCTGATTGGCAGGGATTTCCCTATACTCTCGAGCAGGGATAGTTTTGAAGTCTGGCAAATATCCTCTTCAGGTATTGGCCAGTACAGATTCTGGTGGCCTCCCGACTCAGTACAACACCAGAAAAGAATCACAAGTAGCATGAAGGGTGGTCAGGAGTGTATCTCAGAGCCTGACATGTAGCAAGTGGGTGCCAATGCAAAGCACATGAGGTCAAGCTAACAGTGCCCACATAGATATGTTACTCAATGAATATTTAGTGAAATGACCAATATTGTGTTTTTCTTTGGTACCTTTTAAAAAAGCATTTCTTAGTTTTCTTTCTTCCTTTTAAAATGGATTTCATTAATATTTCTCTTTTTATCAGTGTTTGATTTTGTATTTGGGGCATGGTAGAGAGCGTAAATCTCTGTGTTCATTAGCTGTCAGTCTGATAAATCCAACCACATGTAAGTGGTAACAAAATGATGCTGCTTTCTGTCTCAGTGCAGAGTCCAGGCCTGAAAGCTTTGTAACAGCAAGAATGAACTGAGGCTGTTGACAACTATGCACATCCCTGCTCTGTATTCACAAAAATCTTAGGTAATTTTTTCTAACAATTTCCATCAAGTTTGGGAGCACATTTTCCCATCTATACCTGAGTTACTCATTGAAATCTGGACCTTCCTTAGTTGTGCAGTGAGAAAGAATTTTGCCCTCAAAATGTAGGCATGCATGCAATATGCCAACAGAGAAACTTAGTTCATCAATTCTAGATTCAAAACAAAAGAACAGTTTTCCTGTATGTAGTACTTTCATTATCACAAGTACTTTATTTGCTGAGCTGATCTTTGCTCTTTTTAAGGAATACAGAATGAACCACTGGATAAAGAAAAACTCTTTTCTCAGCACATTGACCTACTTTTTTCTTAATTTCCTTCATTTTAAAATGGGAATGAATACTTTTTATGAGTATTTAGCATTGAGACAATTAAAACATTAATCAAAATAATAAGGGTTTTTCAATCTATTCAGCTAAA
>NW_017732307.1:17187-22168 GCF_001890085.2 Hipposideros armiger | reverse complement strand
TCTAGTTAGCTTATAAGCTGGGATAAGTGCTGCCTTTGTTAATGATTTAAACAGAAAAGTGGAGTGTTTGGTAAATCTGAAGTTTTTTTGAGGTTCTTTTGATGAAAGCTTTCCTTTGATGTAACATTTTAACATTTTATAACAGTAAACAAAGCACTCTCTGGAAAAGACTTAGTGAATTTTACATAACGTAGGGTCTAAAGATGGCCACATGTGAAGGATCTCAGTCATGTGAGACACTATTTTAATAAGATTCCCATGACTAGAAGTGATCACTGTCTACTAAGTAAAAAATAAGATCATTAACAAAATGGTCCATAATACTGCAGCATTTTCTACATACCTTTTTACAGTAGTAACATGATCAGATGGTATTATTTATTTGCATGTTTGTCAACAATATGCACCATTATCACCACCCATGTGAGTCAATATGTGAGTCAGTTGAGAGCAAGTGTCATGTCTTAGTATCAAGAAGGGAAAAAGGCCAAAACACAGGAAGGGATGGAGAGCAGGAAGAAGGGGGCTTTAAAGATCATGTAGTCCTACAGTGAACTGCGGCCACACATCAGAGACTAAAAACACCCAGTTAGTGGTAGAACTGTACAAGAATAAGGCCACCTATTTCTCAGGTCAGTACTCTTCCTCCAACACAACCATGTATTTCCTTGTTCAAAAAAGTGATAACATTTTGAGAGATAACAAATACAGTAAAAGTAATTAGCTTAATCCCTCTTCATAAGTTTGTTTTATTCAGAAGGAGAGAAAATGTGGGTATTTGGTTTTTTGCCCTTTCAGTCATAATACATGTAGATGACAACCTTTCTCTTTGCCATTTTAGAAGACTGTGTTTTCATTGAACTTGCAATCATTTTAACTGATTCTACCTCTGACATCAGCTAAATAAATAAATACATAAAAATCTTAAAAGTTAATTCTGGATACAATTTGGATTTATAGACACAGATCTCTTTAGGACACAACCTACATAATGAATACTGTGATTGTGATCATTCTAATTCTTAGGCACTATTTGATTCCCAATGGAAACGTTAAAGCAGATAAAAAATAGAAAATACCTGTCTGTAAAAATAGTCTACAGAGAAGGTATTTGGGAGTGTCCAAATTAAAGGACAACTTAATCATACTCTAATGAGTTAACAAGATTTCCTGACAACCACAGATCTAACAATTTTAGTGTCTTGAATAAATATGACTGGACAGCTAAATTCCCCTAGATATTTTACATATACCATGAAAGATAGAAAACAAAATAGAGAAGTGGAAAGAAACTCAGAAATGACAAAGATGAAAACATGTAAAATATTTCAATACACTCAGAGAACTAAAAAAATTGATGGTATGCATGAAACAAGCTCAGGATGACATACTAATTTTTAAAAATAAAAGCATGATAACAAGCAAATTGTAAGATAAAGGTGAGAAAGTCCCCCGTGGGGAAAAATAGAAAAAGAAAACGCAATCAAAATATCAGAGAAAAGATAAAAATGTAAGAGGTTCAATCCAATATCCAACTAAGAAGAGTCCCATAGGTAGGTAATACATTGTTAAATAATTTTATGATTTAGTTTTCCTTGAAAAGAGTGGCTCTTACTCTTAGTACCTTCCTTGTTTATACCTGTGTCTTATAGGTTTATACAGTTCATAAATCATAATCTTCTCCTGACACAATGAAAAATGCCCATTAATACTGCTGAATTTAAATTTAAGTGGAGAGTACTCAGAATGATAAAGAAAATTAAGTTGGAACACGCACAGACTCATCTCATGCAATCTTGTGTTTGATGGTAGAATGCTTTTCTGCTTTAAACCAAAGGATTGTTTTAAAAGCCCTTAAATAGATTATCTTTCTTGATTTTGTAATTTTTTCATTCAAATGTGTTCTATCTGGCTATGTACTTGAGCACAACAGAGCTCTGCTGTAGTGTAGATTCATCCCATATGACAGGTCAGCACTGAGAGCAAAAATTAAATCAAGATATCAGTAATGTAAAATGACAACCCTTGCTTCATAAAAACAATGGCTATGCATTTAAGAAATATTAAATAAAATCAGATATGATGACTGTTAGCATTCTTCTGCTGATGCAGATAGTCCTTTAAAAGAGCTATAAAATCCAGAATCTTCTTTCACTAAGACACAAAGGATTTCCAGAGCTTGCAATTTTTCCTGAAACAATATAGTACAAAAAGCCAATCCTCATTTAAATATTCATGTCTTCACTTTATTTAATGGTATGCTAGTATGACTATCGACAGTATAATTTAATGCTCCGTGATGTTTCTTCCTGTTTTATAACAGCTAAGGAGCCGTCTTCAAGAGTAATATTATAAGGCATCATTATGACATATTTTTCTTTGAAAAATTTGTTCTGCTACTAATAATGACAACACACTGACAGTCAAAATAAACATCTCCTTCCATATGCATGCTACACTTTTTTAAAATTAGAAAATAACTCATGGTAAAGGACTTCAACTTTAGGACTCAAGTCTACCTTCCGATATTCTCCACCTAACACCCCTGTGCAACTGAAGCAGAAGAGATGAAACTCAAAACTTTGCACAATAACAAAAAAAAAAACAGCAGGATATAATTTGGTCCCTGAATTTTTTAAAGATCAAAAAAAATCAACTGGGATTCAACATGCAAAGGATATTTTCAATAAAACATACCTAGAATAATGCAAATGTACTTGGCAGGGTTGTCATTTTGACTAGAAACATCTGAGAAATGAGCTTCTTTCAAAACTGCCCTCAGAAAAAGAGAAAAAAAAATCATCTCCTTTAAACAGCACATCCAAAATTGTGCTTTTATCAGTGTGGGAGAGGGAAAAAAAAGAAACATCCAACAAAATTATCATAGCGCCTCGATAAGGTAACATTAGACTCTTTTTCTCTCTTTTCCTTGTCTCTCATACACAACACAGCCCATGCATACACATACACTGACACACACAAACACTTCCGTATGCACACACATTCAATATACAAACATACTACAGACAAAACTTTCTTGTGTTTTTTTTTAAAGGGTTTAGAATCCAGGAGGCATTAAATAATAAAGGGTATTGTAGTATTTCACACTAGCTATGTGTTTCTTCCTTAAAGATTGGATCTACTAATCAAACCCATTCTGTGTAAAAGCTAGTTTCTTTGTGACAAGAAAATATTACGGGGACTCTTTTTTATTGCTTTTACTTAAAAATGTGGATAATAGGTTTTTCACACCAAATTAAGGAAACAAACCAGGAAGTGGTTTCAATGGAAAAGTACTTCAAGTAGAGGCAAAGTGGTCGTTTGGAAGGAACATGGATTCCAACCCCAGCTGTCATTTACTCGCTATGGAATACATACCAGGCAATGTCACCTATCTGATACTCAGGGAAATGTGACCTAAACTGTCCAAGGTACCTTGGCTCCTGTGAACACATGGTTGGACACATGACCCATGCAGAGCCATCAGAGACTAATGGCGACCTTGGAAGAAGGAAATCTTTCTCCCCCTGAGATTTCAAGTGCTGAGAACCATCTAACCCTGTAACTGCTGATTGACCTCTTAGGTACCTTGTGAAGAGAGCCTGAATGAAATGAAAAACAACAAAGAGGAAAGCTGAGAGGAAAGAGGAGAGTCCTGATGAAGTGATGGCAGTCCCTGGACAACAAATGACTAAGTCAGGTCCCCTTTGCACTTTCTGGACAAATTAACAGGAGTCAGTGGAGGCTAAATTGATATTTCTATCAGTCGCAACTGAAGACTAACGTAATAAAAACTACCTATCTTAAATAATTCTAGGAATAAAGTATCTAGGACAGTATATAGATGTTATCTGAGAATGTTATTAATAGTAATTATTACTCTTAATATAAAAGGGTGATCATTTTCTTTGAAAAGGGATGTGTCCTTATTTTGCATTGTAAAACTCAACATCTACAAATATCTCCCAAACATAGATGCAACTGCCTTCTGGATTTCAAGAATTAATTTTGTTAAATTCGACAACACTTATTTGTTATGTTGCCTGTTTTTCTCAATAAACTGAGATCCTCAAGGGCTGAAATTATATCTCAACTATATTTAGATTTTGAGCAGCTAACACAGCACTTTTATGGTAGATGCTCAAATATTATTTGTTGTTGATAATGTATGAAATTAATTTCTACTCTTGTTAGCTAACATCCAGCTTACCACAAGTACTAGACCGCTGGACCTGTTAAAATATAATGCACTATGGGAAACACATTTTCTTTTCCACATATTTAAAAAATATATTCTCTTCCAGTTCAGAAAATGAAATTGTTAGGATTTGAATTGATTTTTAAATAGTTTTGAGGTTTGGGGTTGTTTAAAAAATACAGAAATTTTAAAAATTTTTAAAAAGGATGAAAAGATTTTTAAATGGAAAAGTCAAAATGGATAAACAGCATTTCTAGGGCCTGCTGAGTTAAATGCAATATCAACAACTTTGGGGAAATAAGTTTTTCCCTCTTCATAGAACTAACTGTGATGACACTAGATTGAGAACACCAGTCGAATTGATCCTACAATCATTGCCTTAGGGTTTGTATCGCTCCCTGAAATCACAGATTACTTTGTAACTCAGACTCAAAGCTATGTACTTTAGAGGATTTGCTTGATATGTCAGTAACTTCATTTAAAATGACTCCTTTATTATGCATTATAAATTAATACTTTTAATTTTGGACACATCATGCTGGAAGGTGATTTCTTTAAAAGGATTTTTCCCCATAATATTTAACCAGAATTTTTATTAGGAGATGGTACCATATCTTCTTTTAATAACAGCTACAATTCACTGAGGATTTATCTGTGCCTGGCACTCTGCTCATCATTTATCCCTGTTATCACATCTAATCCTCTTGACAATCTTACAAGGAAAGACTCCCTATTTTATAGATTTAAGAAATAGAGTGAGTTAAAGGCACTTGCACAAGGTCA
>NW_017732307.1:16341-16992 GCF_001890085.2 Hipposideros armiger | reverse complement strand
TGTAACCTGCCTGAGTTTCACAACTACTGAGAGATGGGGATTCAAACCCAGAAAATGTGGCTGCAACTTCACATATCACTGATTGCCCGCAATCTTGGAACGCTAAGAATTTTCCATTAAAAGTTAAGTAAACAAAATATCCGTAGGACTTCTAGTACTTCTAGTACTACTAGAGTTTAGATGGAGGAACATTAGGATAATCAGTTTCCACCCACAGTCTCCATGGGGGCACTGCTCTGCTGGGCTCCTTACCTATCTTCCATCTCATGTTCTCCTTTCCTGGCTTCTTTGTGATGAGTTGTTTTAGAAATGATGATTCTTCCCAGAGCATCATTTGTCCTGGCTGACCAATGCCTTCCCCCTGCTGTCTGGTGTCTGCATGCTGGAATGCCAAGCCCAACGATTCTCCCCTGGCTGCAGTCCCTCACACCCACTTCTCTGTGCACTCGAATTCACTAGTCGAGCAAGCTGACATCATGGTATACTTTGTTTATTCGTTTCTGCCATCTTTCTAAAAGATATGCTCCTTGAGGTCAGCTATCATTGGTGCTTTTAGTGGCATACACAGTACCTGGTACATCGTAAGTACTTAAACACTGTTTTTTCCTAAATTTTTAATTCCCCCAATTCTCTATGTATCATATTTATATT
>NW_017732307.1:11832-12656 GCF_001890085.2 Hipposideros armiger | reverse complement strand
GTGCATGTAAGGATTTTAGTAAAAATGCAAATTTCTGGACCCAAGTCCAGAGATTCTGATTAATTCATTTGGTCTTCCATACGCATTTTTCAACACCCTTGGTCATTTAGACTTAGGTGAGCCACTGACCACTGTTTGAGAAATCATGTCTATTAAAATTGTTAAGATCACATTAGGTATTTTGTAATCCTATCAGAGGACTGACACCTAATGAGTTTCCTGTTCACTAAACCCCTAAGATTATATATATATATATGAGTTCCCAGACTATCAGGGTCTGGGGAACAAATCACAAGAGCTTTGACATATCACTATTAAATTACATCATAACAGACATATCATTCTAACCTTTAAAGGTCTTTTGAAATCTTGATATTGTCATACACATATGTACATAACAAGTTTGCCACCAGATATAGTTTATAAGTGGCCTCTGTAAATTTTTCTTAATATCAGGGACTCTTTCTCACAAGGTGCCTCCTACCTAAAGAGCCTCTCATTTGAACTACAGTGGTACTCTCACAAGGTGGACATTTTTCTCCTTGTCTTCTTTACCTATGCCATATAACTGCACTCTTTATTTTTTCTATATTATTAATGAATAGTAATTTATTCTTAATATTATTTCCACTATTTTCTCTAAAGAGCTAAAAAGTAGGAAAATACTTATGAAATTCTCATTTCCAGGCCATTTGGAAAATGTATTATGTACAAGCCCATATAGAGAATCACAGTTACTTCCCAAAAGTAGAAATTGCCTAAGACGTATTCTCTAATCAAAATGAGTAAAACTTACATGCCTTGAAATGAACAGTTTATGTTTT
>NW_017732307.1:8954-9977 GCF_001890085.2 Hipposideros armiger | reverse complement strand
CTCCACAACTAGACTGAAGAACAAACCAACAGCAACTTGTCTGTTCCCCTTCCCCTAATTCCCCAGTGCTGTTCCCCTCCCTCAATTCCCCAATAAAATCTTAAAAAAAATTTTGGAAAATGTCATCCGAAATAATACTACATATTAATAAACCCATTAAGACATGTCTTCCTTAATTTAATCTTCAAGTAGAAGACTTATTCTAGAGAATTCTACAGAAACTAATTTTTTTTATTCCCCAGAAGCATAACTACAAGAAATCTGACATTCCTAGTATATTCAACAGAAAAAAAAGCTTTAATTTCCATGACAACATTGTTTTCACACACATACAAACACGAGTGAACACACACACTTAGAATTCATTTAAATGAGTCAATTCACAGTTCTGAATAAAAAGGATAATAATTTATTCAATGTTTCTGGCTGCTGTCCATCTTTTTTCTGTTTTCCCTTTTAAACTGAACTGGAAATAAAAGATTTGTCTAGTTTTCAATGAAGTTTCAATAAACAGTAACTTAAGTGACAATAGACTAGACACTTTTAAATGCTATTGTGATAAAGATGTATTGTTATTTTAAAAGCACTTGAGTGAAAACCTTTGTTGATAAAGATTTTCTCAAGTTTCTCCTACATGAAGTCAATAAAAATAGAAGGGAAAAAATAATAGACGGGATGGGTGAATAATCACAGGAGTTATGGCTGTGAGCAAGCTTAACGTCCATAACAGAACTTGGATAAGTAGAGACGTGGAAGTAGAAGTCAAGAGAAGGTCACACTATTTGTGCTTCAGTTGTCTGGTTTGCTTTTAATCATATATCTTGAAAATGCTTTCTGAACTTATTTTAATAAGATTGCTTTTTGCTGCTCTTTGTGGTAGAGCACATCAACTATAGCTAAATTTAGAGAGTGCTCTCTAGAGATGCTCTTTTCAAACTAAGATTAACAGAGGCCAGAATTGTCCACCTTCATCTTCTACCTCCAAACTTCTCAGTGACAGAGGTGAATGTGGGGTATGTGATG
>NW_017732307.1:0-2519 GCF_001890085.2 Hipposideros armiger | reverse complement strand
TTTAAAATAAAATGCAATATTAATTTCATTTATTTATTCATCAACCTTTAAGATATTTATTAGGCACCATGCAAGAAAATTTGCAATAAAATCAAAGTTAAAGAGCATTTCCTGCCCCAAAAGAACTAGTTTACTCAGAATGGTACCTAAAAAGTGTGATAATGAGGATGGAGATTCAAATCCTTTGAGAGAAGTGTCTCTTGTCCCTTTTATACAAGGGTCCAGAAAAACTCTCATAGAAATGGTGGCGTTTGAATTGATACTTAAAAATAGACAGCACTTCAACAGCACTAGAAGGAAATGGCATCCTAGATCACAGGAACAGAACAGCAGAAGAGGTAGAAAGTGTTCAGTGGATATGCATGTAGAGAAGCAGCAGGGGTTGTTTTAAAAGGAAGTTGAGATACACACTGTGATACAAAGAGCAGAGTGAAGAGAACGGAAAAAACTGAAAGAGTTTGTTAAGAAATTTATATTAGACACATTTTAGAAAGATGAATATGATAATGATAGAGAACAACTGGAGGGGGATGAGATTTGCGTAGAGAAATCAGTTAAGGAATTCTATCACTAAGGGCAGACTAGGATGTTGTATAACCAGAAATTCCCGAGTTTCAGGGGATTAACCTAAGGAAGAGTTATTTCTTGCTTTTACTCCATGTTTTCTTAGTGTCTGTTGCGGGCATTGATTCATATCCCTTGGATTCAGGCATCCATCTGGAAGGTCATTTGTCTCTATAGCATGGTGAAATGTGCACAAGCTTTTAAGCGCTCAATCTAAAAGTAACACATGCCACTGCTTTTTACATTTCATTGACTAAGGCTATGCCTGACTTCAGGGTATGGGCAATGCAATTTTACTATGTGTCCAGAAAGACAAGAATGGGGAATATCCATGAACAGCGCCAGTGACTCCCTCCAAAAGTGGCTGCAATTGTGCAGATAAAAATGAGGATGCAAGCAGTAGGAATAGAAAGACGTAGGAGAGCAAAATAAACACTCTAGAAATAGAATTGAGGCCTCGCTGGTTGATATGATATAGGAGAAAAGAAAGGGATCTAGTGTGACTAAGGGGTCTAAGGGCTTATNAGAGAGAGAGAGAGAAAGAGAGAATAAGAAAAACAGAAATATCCTCTTCCTCATAAAGCTTACAGTAGAGAAAGAAGGGACACTAATGAACTTGTTCAAAAATTCAACAATTATGATCCATGTTTAGTACTAAAAAGGAAAAACATAGGAAACAATTGTACACCTAATAAGAGTATGTGATCTAGTTGGGCGACAGGGGGCAGTCTAAGGAAGTGATATGTCAACTAAAGTTTGAAAAATGAGTAGATTAGGTGAAAATGATCTCCTAAAGCATTAGTAAGGCTCAGAGATAAGGGGTTTTTAAAGCAGTGGAGAAAACAGAGCACATTCAAAAAGTCAAAAGAATATAGGATGTACAAAACATAATTTGAAAAACAGTGGCAAAACCTATGATGGGCAAGAATGGTGGAGGTTTTTCGGGTCTTTATTATAGAAACAATAGTAGGTCGTGATAAACTCTAAAATAGGGGAGTGACACACATCTCTGGATGCTGTGAAAAGAACAGGCTGTAATGCTCAAGGATGGAGTAGGAAGTCTGTTTAGAAGGCAATGAAGGGGGCTTGCTCAGAGCACTCAGGATGAACAAGAAAGACAAAACCTGTGTAGAAGAGACACTTGTTTCTCAGAGGAGGTAATGCTTAAGCTAATTGTGCTATGAGAAGTAGAAGTTGGTCAGTAAGATAATGGAGGGATGCTGGGTCATTTCTTTCTTGTTGACTCCTGTTCTCTGCTTTTGATTATGACCCTATACTTTGGACTCTGCTTATTGACCTGTAACCACAATATCCATCAGCCTTCTCATCTCTGGGCGGACTTCCTCTAAAATAGTCATGCATTTAAACTTTCGTTTATTCATTGTTTAAGTTTCGTACGGTGTATCAGATACTCTGCTAATTACAAAGGAATTACAGCCTTATAAAACTCGAAGTCAAGAACAGGATGTTATAGATTCGTCTTTTTAGTCAACATGTATTTACTGAAAAACTACCATGTACCAAGCATAAAGATGCAACAGTGAAACAAGAAAATGATTGATCTTGCTGTGCTTACCTCTAGTGAAGAAGGTAAATTTTAACACATGGTGATAAGGGCTATTACAGAGACAGTTCCAAAACAGAAAACTGTTAATATCAAGAGGATGGCAGAATGACCATTTTCACACACACACACAGAAAGCCACATTTTTGTTGAGTCTTAAAAGATGAGCGTCTGCAAAGCAAAATTGTGGAGAAAAGCCTTTCTAGGCTGGGTGAGCAGCCTGTGAAGAATCTGCGTGGGAATTAAGGAGATATGAAAAGTTTAAGAACCTTTGGGTTTTGGGAAAATAACTCTGGATTTAGGGTAGGGTGGAGGATTGCTCAAAATACAAAGCAGCCAATAACAAGAAGTCAAGTTAAAAGTCTGTAGTGAAAGCACAAGGGGAACATAT
>NW_017732306.1:474243-476739 GCF_001890085.2 Hipposideros armiger | reverse complement strand
AGAAAGAAGGGGATGTTAGTGACAGGTTTTTAAGGTTTCCTGAGATGGGATAGTTACTTTTTCGGTTTGTTGTCAGGGACGTTGCTCGGTTTTGAGACATTTTCAGTGTTATTGGGGACATGGCTCCCTCGTCGGACTGCCCTGAGTGGGCACGACAAACGTTCCTGGTTACCCCGGCACACGGTTATTCTTTATGTTTGGTGGTGGTGGGCTTAGGGTCAGGCTAGGGCTATTGTTTGGATTGTGGGGGACATTCTTGGGGTTCGGGGAATGGGAAAATCTTAGGATTTTTTTGGTCTGAAAAAGGGTGTAAGGAAGATTTATTTGTAGCGTTAAGGTTTTAGAGGCAAGGAGGTGTTAGAGACAGGCTTTTAGGGTTCGCTGAGGTGGGATAGTTATTTTTAGTGTTGGTGTCAGGGACGGTGTTCGGGTTTGGGATAGGTTCAGTGTTTTCAGGGACATGGCTGCGTCGAAGGATCGCCCAAAGTGGGCCCGAAGGGAAGTTACGGGAGACAGACAAAGGAAATACTCAAAAGCGGGAGCAGGTGCCCCCAAAATGTCCCCTGTTGGGAGAGTCATTGCTAAACAGTCTGACAGCACACGTTAGTGTATATGTAAGCGCGGTTTTGCCGGGGCAGAAAAAGGGAGGTCTGTTGGGCCAGCCTAGCTAAGGGTGACACAGCACTTTTTCCACTTCCGGGTTGGGTCCCTCAGCCCCGGCACAGGGTTATGCTTTATGTTTGGGTATGGGGGGCTTACAGTTGGGTAGGGTTAGTGTTTGGATTATGGGGACATTCTTAGAGTTCCGGGGAGGTAAAACTCTTAGGAATTTTTGGGTTCGAAACAGGGTGTAAGGTTGAGGTGTGTGATTTGTTAAAGCTTTAGAGGAAAGGAGGTGTTAGGGACAGGTTTTTAGCGTTCCCTAAGTTGGGATAATTACTACTTAGGGTTGTGGTCAGGGACAGTGTTTGGGTTCGGGACAAGTTCAGTGTTTTCAGGGACATGGCTGCCTCGTCAGACCGCCCGGAGTGGGCAAACGAAATACTCGAACACGACAGCAGGTGCCCCAAAACAGTCCCCTCTTTGGAGAGACGTTGTGAACTAGTCTGGTCACACTTTTTCGTTTACATGTAACTGAGCTTTTGCCGGGACAGAAAGAGGGTGGGCGCTGAGGTGTTTTAGGCCAGCCTAGCTAAGGATGACTCAGCACATTTTACACTTCCAGGTTGAGACCCTCAGTCCCAGCTCAGGGTTATGGTTTATGCTTGGGGTTGGTGGGCTTAGGTTCGGTGTTGGTTTAGTGTTTTGATTGGGGGAAGATTCTTGGGGTCCCGGGGAGGGGATAATCTTAGGATTTTTTGGGTTAGAAACAGGGTATAAGGGACAGGTGTGTGTAGTGTTAAGGTTTTAGAGGCAAGGAGATGTTAGGGGCTGGGTTTTAGGGTTCGCTGAGGTGGAATAGTTATTTTTTAGGAATGGGGGTCATGGACGGTGTCAGGTTATTGACAGGTTTATTGGTTTCAGGGACATGGCTGTGTCGTCAGAACGCCCGGAGTGGGCACAACTGGAAGTTAGGGGAGACAGGCAAAGGAAATACTCGAAATCACGAGCAGGTGCCCCCAAACTGCCCCCTCTTGGGAGAGACGTTGTGAAACAGGCTGGCAGTACTCGTTTGTTTACATATAACCCTACTATTTAGGGGGCAGAAACAGGGAGGACACTGAGCTGTGTTGGGGTAGCCTAGCTAAGGATGATGCAACACTTTTTCCACTTCCAGGTGTGTTCTTTCAGCCCCGGCACAGGGTTGTGCTTTCTGTTTGTGGTTGGGGGTCATAGGATCGGGGTAGGTCTAGTGTTTGGGTTGTGGGGGACATTCTTACGGTTCAGTGGATGGGATACTCTTAGGACTTTCTGGATTCGAAACAGGGTGTAAGGGAGAGGTGTGTGTAGCTTTAAGGTTTTAGAGGCTAGGAGATGTTAGGGACAGGTTTTTAGGGTTCGTTAAGGTGGGATATTTATTTTTTAGTGTTGGGGGTCAGGGACGATGTTTGGTTTCAGGACAGGTTCAGTGTTTTCAGGGATATGGCTCCGTCATCGGATCGCACAGATTTGGTGCGACGGGAATTTAGGGAAGACCGGTAAAGGAAATACTCGAAAGCAGGAGCAGATGCCGCAAAACTGTCCCCTCTTGAGACAGACTTGTGAACCAGTCTGACAGCACACTTTCGTTTACATACAGCCGTGTTTTACAGGCGCTGAAACAGGTGGGTGCTGAGGTGTTTTGGGCCAGCCTAGCTAAGGATGGTGCAGCACTTTTTCCATATCCGGTTTGGGTCCCTCAGACCCGGTAGAGGGTTATGCTTTATGTTTGGGTTGGGAATCACAGGCGCGGGGTAGGTCTAGTGTTTGCATTGTGGGGAACAGACTTAGGGATCCAGGGAAGAGATACTCTTAGGATTTTTTGGGTTTGAAACAGGGTGTAAGGCAGAGGTGTGT
>NW_017732306.1:470824-472918 GCF_001890085.2 Hipposideros armiger | reverse complement strand
CAGCACTTTTTCCAATTCTGGGTTGGGTCCCTCAGCCACGGACAGTGTTTTGCTTTATGTTTGCGGTTGTGGACCATAGGGGTGGGGTAGGGGTAGTGTATGGTATGTGGGTGACATTCTTAAGAGTTCCGGGAAGGAAATACTCCTAGGAGATTTTGGGTTTGAAACAGGGTGTAAGGGAGAGGTATGTGTACATTAAGGTTTTAGAAGCAAGGAGGTATTGTTGACAGGTTTTTAGGCTTCGCTGAGATGAGCTAATTACTTTTTAGTGTTGGTGTCAGAGACAGTGTTCAGGATCGGGACAGGTTCGGTGTTTTTAGAGACATGGTTGCTTCGTCGACGGCCCAGAGTGGGAAGGATGGGAAGTTACGTGAGACCGACAAAGCAAATACTTGAAAGCAGGAGCTGTGGCCCCCAAAGTGTCCCATCTTGGTTGAGACATTAAGAACCACTCTGGCAGCACCCATTCATTGAGATATATCCATGATTTTGGTGTGGTACAAATGGGGAGAGCGCTGACGTGTGTTCGGTCAGCCTAGCTCAGGATGACGCAGCACTTTTTCGACATCCTGGCAGAAAGGATAAAAAAAAATGACACACATGCTTCCCACAAAGTCACTCCATATCGAATGACACACAGAGAATGAAGGTGAAGGGATGGAAAAAATATACTTTTCGCCAATGGAAATGAAGAAGTAAAAAGCTGAGGGACCATTACTTAGATAACATAGACTTTAAAACAAAAGCTACAAGAAATGACAAAAAGGACATGTCTTTTAAATAAAAGCATCAATCCAACAAGAGGATGGGACTCTTCTAATCATATACGTGGCACATGTAGGAGCAACTAACACTGAAAGCAAACATGGTGAGTCATAAATGAAGACATTGAGAGTCATTGTAGGGGTGATGACATGTAAATGACATCAAGTAATACATCATCCAGACAGAAAATCAACCAAGAAACAATAGAATTAAAGGTCTTAATTGATATTGGTAGTGCATCTCACCCCTTATCGGAACAATATACATACCTTTCAAGGGCACATGGAATATTTTCCAGGATAGGTCACATGTTAAACCATCAATCTAGTCTCCACAGATATAAGAAGACTGAAATTGTACCAAGCATCTTCTCTGGTATGGAACTAGAAATCAATTGCAAGAAGATAATGGGAAAACACACAAAGACATGGGATCTAAGCAACATGCTATTCAATGGGTCAGCAATTTCATCAAGGAATAAATAAAAAAATACCTTGTGGCTAAAGTAAGTGAAAATATGATGTTCCCAAAAGTATGGCACACAGTGAATGCAGTCCTAAGAAGCAATTTCATAGCAATAAAGGCCTACTTCCAGAAAGAAGAAAATTCTCAATAAACAGTCTATGCTTACACATGAGGGACCTTGAAAAAGAAGATTGAGCAAAGTCCTCTACCCTCCTCCTCATCCCCAACAACACTCGCATAAACACACACACACACACACACGCACACACGCACACACACAGGGAAAGGTCGAAGGACAGTCAGTGTGAGATCAGCCAGGTTGTCTGAGTTGGACTTGTCTGCCCTTGGCCTTCCTGTGTTATATTAGTGACCTCTAAAACAAAGGCCAGAAACACCATGTGTGAGACCTAAACCAGAGTCTAAAACATGGGTAAAGTTTCAACCTTTGGGCATTCATGGGGCCAATGCCTGAGGCTGATAGGTGGCAGCATGGAAACATGGCAGTATTTCCAGCATCTCCATCAAAGTTAGCTGGGAAAGGTCGTGGTTATGATGTGGTTGCCTGTTTACCAGGGTTTTAAGTTCTTTTAAGCTTTATGACCACCAAGTGAAATCACAGCTTGGGGTCTCCTCTGTGAACTTCTTCTTCATAAAAAAACTCTCCAAAGTCCCTGGGGGTTAGGGTTTGCTCACCCTACCCCAAAAATCACATCCACACCCAGTTACACTAACACTGCCCATGCCACAGTTTCAGGAAAACCTGAGTGCAGAAGGGGCCATGGCTTTGAGGACCCAGTGCTTGTTTCAGAGCTGGCTTCTGCTCCTCACCAGTGATGTGACTCTGACCAGCATGTGCTGTCAGGG
>NW_017732306.1:467279-468367 GCF_001890085.2 Hipposideros armiger | reverse complement strand
GCACGATGTCCCCAGTCTCACATGACTTGCTGTCGAACCCCCTCTGGGCGGTCTGACAAGACAGCCATGTCCCTGAAAACACTGAACCTCTCCCGAACCCGAACACTGTCCCTGACCCCAACCCTAGAAAATAGCTATCTCATGTAAGCGAACCGTAAAATCCTGTCCCTAACACCTCTTTGCATCTAAAACCTTAACGCTGCACAATCCTCTCCCGTACATCTTGTTTTGAACCCAAAGATACCTAAGAGTATCCACTCACCAGAACTCTAAGCATGTCCCTGACAATGCAAACACTCGCCTTAACTCACCCCTATGCCCCCCGACCCCAATCATAACGCATAACCCCGTGCAGGTGCTGAGGGCCCAACCCGGAAGTGGAAAATTGCTGAGTCATCCTTAGCTAGGCTGACCCAACACAGGGCAGCGAACTCCCTGTTTCTTACACCGCAGGATCGAGGCTATATGTAAGTGAACGAGTGCTGCCAGACAGGTTCACAACGTCTCTCCCAAGAGGGGACAATTTTGAGGCACCTGCTACAGCTTTCGAGAATTTCCACTGCCAGTCTCCTATAACTTCCGGTCGAGCCCCCTGAGGACGGTCCGCCGAGACAGCCATGTATGTGAAAACACTGAACCTATCTTGAACATGAACACCGTCCCTCACCCCAACCCTAAAAATAATTATCCCACCTCAGCGAACCATAAAATCCTGTCCCCAACACGTGGTTCCCTGTAAAACATTAATGCTACAGACTTCTCCCTTACACCCTGTTTCGAACCCAAAAATTCAAAGAGTATCCACTGCCCAGAACCCAAAGCATATCCCCCACAAATCAAACAATCTCCCTACCACACCCCTATGCCCCCGACCCCAAATGTAAAGCATAACCCTGTTCTGAGGCTGAGGAACCCAACCCTGAAGTGGAAAATTACTGAGTCATCCTTACCTAAGCTGGCTGAACACATCAACGCCCTCCCCATTTCTGCCCCCACGAAGCATGGCTATATGTAAATGAACGAGTGCTGCCAGACTTGTTCACAACATCTCTCCCAAGAGGGGACAGTTTTGAGGCACCTGTTCCCGC
>NW_017732306.1:367546-466020 GCF_001890085.2 Hipposideros armiger | reverse complement strand
TGTCCCAACTCAACGAACCCTCAAAACCTGTCCCTAACATCCCCTTCCCTCTAAAACCATAACGCTACACACACCTCTCCTTTACATCCTGTTTCGAACACAGAAAACCAAAGATTATGCACTGCCCGGAACCCTAAGAATATACCCCACAAATCAAACATTCGCCCTACCCCACTCCTATGCCCCCCCCCGACACCAAACATAAAGCACAACCCTGTTTCGGGGCTGAGGGACCAAACCAGGAAGTGGAAAATTGCTGCATCATCCTTAGCTAGGCTGGCCCAACACACCTCAGCACACACCTCATTTCTGCCTCCAGAAAGGCATAGCTACATGTAAACGAACGAGTGCTGCCACACTGGTTCACAACGTCTCTCTGAAGAGAAGACAGTTTGGGGGCCCCTGCTCCCGCTTTCGAGTATTTGCATTGCCAGTCTCCAGTAACTTGCCGTCGCTCAAACCTCAAGTGGTCAGCCGAGGCAGCCATGTCCCTGAAAACACTGAACCTGCCCAGAAGACGAACACCGTCCCTGACTCCAACTCTAAAACATAACAATCCCACCTCAGCAAACCCTAAAATCCTGTCCTTATAATTTCCTTCCCTGTAAAACCATAACATTACTCACACCTCTTCCATACACCCTGTTTCAAACCCAAAAATTCCTAAGAGTATCCCCTCCCCTGAACCCTAAGAATGTCCCCTAAAATCCAAACACTCACACTACCCCTCCTTAAGCCTCACAACCACAAACATAAAACATAACCCAGAGCCGGGGCTGAGGGACCCAACCCAGAAGTGAAAAATTGCTGAGACATCCTTAGCTAGACTGCCCAACCCAAATCAGCGCCCTCCCCGTTTCTGCCCCCACAAAAGCAACGCTATATGTAAAGGAACGAGTGCTGCCAGACGGGTTCACAACCTCTGACACAAGAGGGGACATTTTTGGGGAACCAGCTCCCACTTTCAAGTACTTGTACTACCTGTCTCTCGTAACTTGCCATCGCATCCACCCCACCAGATCGCCAAGGCAGCATTGTCCGTCCCTGAAAACACTGAGCTTGTCCCGAACCTGAACACCGTCGCCGACCCCAACCCTAAAATATAACTATCCCACCTCAGCGAACCGTAAACACCTGTCCCTATAATTTCCTTCCCTCTAAAACGTTAAGGCTGCACACACCTCTCCCTTGCACCCTGTATCGAACCAAAAAATCCAAAGAGTATCCCCTGCCCGGAACCCTAAATATTTCTCCAAAAATCGAACACTCGCCCTACCCCACCCCTGTGCCCCAAGACCCCAAACATAAAGCATAACCCTTTGCCGGGGCTGAAGGTCCCAACCCGGAGGTGGAAAATTGCTGAGTCATCCTTAGCTAGGCTGGCCCTACACACCTCAGCGCCCTCCCTATTTCTTCCTGCACAAATGCGTGGCTATATGTAAATGAACGAGTGTTGCCAGCCTGGGTCACAGCGTCTCTCCCAAAAAAGGACAGTTTGGGGGCACCTGCCTCCGCTTTCGAGTATGTGTTTCTATTGCCAGTCTCCCAGAACTTGCTGTCACTCTCCCTCACCAGGAAGTCCGCCGAGACAGCCCTGTGACTAAAAACAATGAACCTGTCCAAACCCGAAAAACTTCCCTGACCCCAGCCCTCAAATATATCTATCCCACCTCAGCGAACCCTGAAAAACTGTCCCTATCATTTCCTTGCTTCTAAAACCTTAACACTACACACACAACTCCCTTACACCCTGTTTCGTACCCAAAAATTCCTAAGAGTATCCCCTCCCCGGAGCCCTAAGAATGTGCCCCAAATCCAAACAATCGTCCTACACCTCCACTAAGCCCCCAAACCCCAAACATGAAGCATAACCCTGTGCCGGGGCTGAGGGACCCAACCCGGAAGTAGAAAATTGCTGAGTCATTCTTAGCTAGGCTGGCCCAACCCACTTGAGCGCCCTCCACGTTTCTGCCTCCACAAACGCGTGGCTACATGTAAACGAATGAGTGCTGCCAGATTGGTTTACAACGTATCTCCCAAGAAGGGACAGTTTCGGGGCACCTGCTCCCACTTTCATGGATTGCCACTGCCAGTCTCCCATAACTTGCCGTCGCTCCCACCCCAGGAGGTCGGCCGAGGCAGCCATGTCCCTGAAAACACTGAACCTGTTTCGAACCCGAACACCTTCCCTGACGTCAACCCTAAAATATACCTATCGCACCACACCGAGCCCTAAAAACCTGTCCCTATCATTTCTTTCCCTCTAAAACCTTAACGCTACACACACATCTCCCTTACAACGCTTCGAACCCAAAAATTCCTAAGAGCATCCCCTCCCCAGAATCCTAAGAATGTGCCCCAATCCAACACCCACCCTACCCCTCCCCTTTGCACCCCAACCCAAACATAAAGCCTAACCCTGTGCCGGGGTTGAGGGACCCAACCCGGAAGTGGAAAGTTGCCGAGTCATCCTTAGCTAGACTGCCCAACCCACCTCAGAGCCCTCCCCGTTTCTGTCCAGTGAAAACGAGGCTATATGTAAATGAATGAGTGCTGCCAGATGGGTCACAACCTATCTCCCAAGAGCGGACAGTTTTGGGGCCCCTACTCCCGCTTTCGAGTATTTCCTTTACCAGTCTCCAGTAACTTCCTGTCGCGCACACTCCGGGCGGTCTGAGGAGGCAAGCATGTCCTTGAAGCACTGAACTTGCCCTGAACCCTAACAACGTCCATGTCCCGAAACCTAAAAAGTAACTATCCCACCTCAGCGAACCCTAAACACCTGTCCCTAATATCCCTTTCCCTCTAAAACCTTAACGCTACACACACCTCTCCCTTACACCACTTTTCGAACCCAAAAATCCATAGATTATCCCCTGCCCCGAACCTTAAGCATGTCCCCCACAAATCAAACACCTGCCCTACCACACCCCTATGCCCCCAACCTCAAACATAAAGCATAACCCTGTGCTGGGGCTGAGGGACCCAACCCGGAAGTGGAAAATTGCTGAGTCATCCTTATCTAGACTGGCCCAACGCACCTCAGTGCCCTCCCCGTTTCTGCCTCGACAATTTGTGGCTATATATATATATATATATAAACGATCGAGTGCACCCAGACTGGTTCACAACGTCTCTCCCAAGTGGGGACTGTTTTGGGTCACCTGCTCCCGCTTTCGAGTATATCTGTTGCCAACCTCTCGTAAGTTGCCGTCACGCCCATCTCAGGCGGTCCGAAGAGGCAGCCATGTCCCTAAAACCATTAAACCTCACCCGACCTGAACAACGTCCCTGAACCGAAACCTAAAAAGTAACTATCCCACCTCAGTGAGCCCAAAAAACCTGTCCCTAACATCCCCTTCCCTCTAAAACCTTAACGCTACACACATCACTCCTTTACCCCCTGTTTCAAACCCCAAAATCCAAAGAGTACCCCGTGCCCAGAACCCTAAGCATGTCCCCCACAAATCAAACACTCGCCTTACCACACCCCTGTGCCCCAACACCCCAAACATAAAGCATAACACTGTGCCGGGGCTGAGGGACCCAACCCGGAAGTGGAAAATTGCTGAGTCATCCTTAGCTAGACTGCCCAACCAACCTCAGCGCCATCCCCGTCTCTGCCCCCGCAAAAGCGAGGCTCTAGGTAAACGAACGAGTACTGCCAGACTGGTTCACAACTTCTCTCCCAAGAAGGGACAGTTTTGGGGCACCTGCTCCCGCTTTCGAGTATTTCTATTGGCAGTCTCCTGTACGTCGCCATCGCGCCCACCACAGGCGTTCTGCCGAGGTAGCCATGTCCCTGAAAACATTGAATCTGTCCCGAACCCCACAACGTCCTTGACGCCAACCCTAAAATATAACTATCTCACCTTAGGGAACCCTAAGAACCTGTCGCTATCATTCCCTTCCCTTAAAACCTTAATGCTACACACACCTCTCCGTGACACCCTGTTTTGAACCCAAAAATTCCTAAGAGTATCCACTCCCCGGAACCCTAAATGTCCCCCAAAACCCAAACACTCGCCCTACCCTTACACTATGCCCCCAAAGAACAAACATAAAGCGTTACCGTGTGCTGGGGCTGAGGGACCCAACTCGGAAGTGGAAAATTGCTGAGTCATCCTTAGCTAGACTGCCTCACTCACCTCAGCGCCCTCCCCGTTTCTGCCCCCGCAAAAGCGAGGCTATATGGAAATGAACGAATGCTGGCAGACGGGTTCACAACGTCTCTCCCAAGAGCAGACAGTTTTGGGGCCCTTAAACCCGCTCTTGAGTATTTCTTTTGCCAGTGTCTAGTAAGTTCCTGTCGCGCCCACTCCGGGCGGTCCGCCGAGGCAGCCATGTCCCTGGAAACACTGAACCTGTCCCAAACCTGAGCGCCTTCCCTGACCCCAATCCTAAAACAGAATTATCCCACCTCAGCAAACCCTAAAAACCTGTCCCTATAATCCCCTTCCCTCTAAAACGTTAAGACTACACACACCTCTCCCTTGCACCCTGTTTCGAACCCAAAAATCCAAAGAGCATCCCTTGCCTGGAACCCTAACATGTTCCCCACAAATCAAAACTCGCCCTACCCCACCTCTATGCCCCCCGACCCCAGACATAAAGTGTAACCCTGTGCCGGGGCTGATGGACCCAACCCGGAAGTGAAAAATTGCTTAATCATCCTTAGCTAGGCTTGCACAACACACCTTAGCGCCCTACCCGTTTCTGTACCCGCAAGAGCGAGGTATATGAAACGAAAGAGTGCTGCCAGATGGGTTCACAACATCTTTCCCAAGAGCAGACAGTTTTGGGGCCCCTACTCTCACATTCGAGTATACCTTTGCCGGTCTCCAGCAACTTCCGATCGCGGCCACTCCCGGCGGTCCGATGAGGCAGCCATCCCTGAAAACACTGAACGTGTTTCGAACCCGAAAAACGACCCTGACCCGAAACCTAAAAAGTAACTATCCCAACTTAGCGACCCCTAGAAACCTGTCCCTAACATCCCCTTCCCTCTAAAACCTTAATGCTACACACACCTCTCCCTTACTCCCTGTGTCGAATCCAAAAAGCCAAAGTGTATCCCCTGCCCGAAACCCTAAGCATGTCCCCCACAAATCAAACACTCGCCCAACGCCACCCGTATGCCCCCCGACCCCAAACATGGAGTGTAACCCTGTGCCTGGGCTGAGGGACCCAAACCGGAATTTAAAAATTGCTGAGTCATACTTAGCTAGGCAGGCCCAACACACCTCAGCACCCTCCACATTTCTGCCTCCACGAAAGCATAACTATATGTAAACAAACGGCTGCTGACAGACTGGTTCACAACGTGTCTCCCAAGAGGGGACAGCTTTGGGGCACCTGCTCCTGCTTTTGAGTATTTCTATTGCCAGTCTCCCGTAACTTGCCTTTGCGCCCACCCAGGCAGTCCGCCAAGGTAATCATGTCCCTGAAAACTCTGAACCTGTCCTGAACCCGAACACCGTCCCTGACCCCTACCCTAAAATAACTATGCCACCTCAGTGAACCTTCAAAACCTGTCCTTATCATTTCCTTCCCTCTAAAAGCTTAACGATACACACTCCTCTCTCTTGCACCCTGTTTCAAACCAAAAAATCCAAAGATTATCCCCTGCTTAGAACCCTAAGCATGTCCCCCACAAATCAAATACTCGCCCTACCCAACCCTTAAATCTCCCGACCACAAACATAAAGCATAACCCTGTGCCGGGACTGAGGGGCCCAACTTGGAAGTGGAAAATTGCTACATCATCCTTAGTTAGACTGCCAGACACACATCAGCGCCCTCCCCGTTTCTGTCCCCGCAAAAGCGCGGCTGTTTGTAAATGAACCAGTGCTGCCAAACTGGTTCAGAATGTCTCTCCCAAGTACGGAAAGGTTTGGCGCCCCCACACCCACTTTCGAGTATTTCCTTTGCCGGTCTCCATGAAGTTCCTGTCGCGCCCACTCCACACGGTCCGACGAGGCAGCCATGTCCTTAAATACACTGAACCTGTACCGAACCTGAACAACCTCTCTGACCCAAAACCTAAAAAGTAACAATCCCACATCAGCGACCCTAAAAACCTGTCACTAACATCCCCTTCCCTCTAAAACCTTAACGCTACACACACATCTCCCATACCATGTTTCAAACCGAAAAATCCAAAGAGTATCCCCTGTCCGGAGCCCTACACATGCCCCCACATATCAAACACTCACCCTATCCTACCCTTATGCCCCACATCCCCAAAAATAAAGCATAACCCTTTCCCAGGGCTGAGGGACCCAACCCGGAAGTGGAAAATTGCTGAGTCATCCTTAGCTATGCTGGCCTAACACACCTCAGCGCCCTCCACGTTTCTGCCTCCACAAAAGCGTGGCTGTATGTAAACGAACGAGTGCTGCCCTACTGGTTCACAACGTCTCTCCCAACAGGGGAGAGTTTTGGGGCACCTGCCTCTGATTTGGAGTATTTCTATTGCCAGTCTCCCATAACTTGCCATCAATCCCACGCCAGGCTGTCTGCCGTGGCAGCAATGTCCCTGAAAACACTGAATCTGTCCCACACCCGAACACCATCCCTGACCCCAACCCTAAAATATAACTGTCCCACCTCTGTGAACCCTAAAAACCTGTCCTTATCATTTCTATCCCTCTCAAACCTTAACGCTACACACACCTCCCCCTTACACCCTATTTTGAACCCCAAAATTCCTAAGAGTATCCCCTCTCCAGAACCCTAAGAATGTCCCCCACAATCCAAACACTCGCCCTACCCCTCCCATATGCCCCCAACCCCAAACATAAAGCGTAACCCTATGTCGGGGCTTAGGGATCCAACACAGAAGTGGAAAATTGCTGAGTCATCCTTAGCTAGACTGCCCAACCCACCTCAGCGCCCTCCTCGTATCTGCCCCAGCAAAAGTGAGACTATATGTAAATGAATGAGTGCTGCCAGATGGGTTCACAACATCTCTCCCAGGAGCAGAGAGTTTTGGGGCCCCCACTCCACTTTCAAGTATTTCCTTTGCCGGTCTCCAGTAACTTCCTGTCGCGCCCACTCCAGGCGGTCTGACGAGCCCCCCATGTCCTTAAAAACACTGAACCTGTCCCGAGTCTGAATAACGTCCCTGACCTCAAACCTAAAAAGTAACTATCCCACCTCAGCGAACACTAAAAACCCATCCCTAACATGCCCTTCCCCCTATAACCTTAACGCTACACACACCTCTCCCTTACACCCTGTTTTGAACCCAAAAATCCTGAGTATCCCCTTCCCTGAATCCTAAGCATGTCCCAACAGATCAAACACTTGCCCTACCCCACCCCTATGCTCCCCGGCCCCATACATAAAGCATAATCCTGTGTCGGGGGATAGGGTCCCTACCCGGAAGTGGATAATTCCTGAGTCATCCTTAACTATGCTGTCCCAAGACACCTCAGCGCCCTCCCCAATTCTGCCTCCACAAAAGCGTGGCTATGTGTAAACGAACGAGTGCTGCCAGACTGGCTCACAACGTCTCTCCCAAGAGGGGACAGTTTTGGGGCACCTGCTCCCGCTTTCAAGTATTTCTATTGACAGTGTCCCGGAACATGCCTACGTGCCCACCCCAGGTGGTCCGCCGAGGCAGCCATGTCCCTTTAAACACTGAACCTGTCCCCAACCAGAACACCGTCCCTGACCCCAACCCTAAAATATAATTATCCAACCTCAGCGAAACCTAAAAACTGTCCCTATCATTTCCTTCCCTCTAAAACCTTAACGCTACACACACCTCTCCCTTACAACCTGTTTCAAACCCAAAAATCCAAAGAATATCCCCTACCCGAAACCCTAAGCATGTCCCCCCAAAATCAAACACTCGCCCTACCCTACCCCTATGCCCCCAGACTCCAAACATAAAGCATAACCCTGAGCCCAGGCTGAGGGACCCAACCCGGAAGTGGAAAATGCTGAGTCATCCTTAACTAAGCTGGCCCAATGCATCTCAGTGCACTCCCCGTTTCTGCCTCCACAAAAGCATGGCAATATGTAAACAAACGAGTGCTGCCAGACTGGTTCACTAGGTCTCTCTTAAGATTGGCCTGTTTTGGGGCACCCGCTCTCGCTTTCAAGTATTTCTATTGCCAGTCTCCCATAACTTGCTCTCGCACACACACAATGTGGTCCGCCGAGGCAGGCATGTCACTGAAATCATAGAACCTGTCACGAACCCGAACACTGTCCCTGATTCTAACCCTAAAATATAACTATCCCAAATCTGCAAACCCTAAAAACCTGTCCATATCATTTCCTTCTGTCTAAAACCTTAACGCTATGCACACCTTGTCCTTACACCCTGTTTCGAACCAAAAAATTCCTGAAAGTCTCCTCTCTCCAAAACCCTAAAAATGTCTCCACAATCCAAACACTCACCCTTCCCTTCCCCTATGTCCCCCAAACTCCAAACATAAAGAGTAACCCTGTGCTGGGGCTGAGGGAGCCAACCAGGACGTGGAAAATTGCTGAGTCATCCTTAGCTAGACTGCCCAACCCACCTCAGCCACCTTCCCGTTTCTGCCTCCGCAAAAGCGAGGCTATAGGAAATGAACAAGTGCTGCCAGACAGGTTCACAAAGTCTCTCCCAAGAGCGGAGAGTTTTGGGGCCCCTAAACCTGCTCTTGAGTATTTCCTTTGCCAGTGTCTAGTAAGTTTCCTGTCGCGCCCACTCCGGGCGGTCCGACGAGGCAGCCATGTCCCTAAAAACAATAAACCTGTCTCGAACCCAAACAACGTCCCTGAAACCAAACCTAAAAAGTAATTTTCCCACCTCAGCGACCCCTAAAATCCTGTCCCTAACATCCCCTTCCCTCTAAAACCTTAATGCTAAACACACCTCTCCCTTACTCCCTGTTTTGAACCCAAAAATCCAAAGATTATCCCCTGCCCGGAACTCTAAGCATGTCCCCCACAAATCAAACACTTGCCCTTCACCACCCGTATGCACCATGACCCCAAACATAAAGCATAAAATTGTGCATGCATTGAGGAAGCCAACCCAGAAGTGGAAAATCCTTAGTCATCCTTAGCTAGGCTGGCACAACACACCTCAGCGACCTCCCGTCTCTGCCTCCACAAAAGCGTCTCTGTGTTTAAACGAACGAGTGCTGTAAGACTGGTTCACAACGTCTCACCCAAGAGGAGACAGTTTTGGGGCACCTGCTCCCTCTTTCAGTTATTTCTATGGCGAGTCTCCCGTTACTTGCTGTGTCGCCACCGTAGGTGGTCCGTCGAGACAGCCATGTCCCTGAAAACATTGAACCTGTCCCGAACCCAAACACCGTCCCTGATCCCAACCCTAAAATATAACTATCCCACATCTGTGAACCCTAAAAACCTGTCCATATAATTTCCTTCCATCTAAAACCTTAACAGTACACACACTTCGCCCTTACACACTGTTTCGAACCCAAAAATTCCTAAGATTATCCCTTCCGCGTAACCCTAAGAATGACCCCCGCAATCCAAACACTCGCCCTATCCCTTCCCTATGGCCCCCAACCCGAAACATAAAGCGTAACAATGAGCCGGGGTTGAGGGACCCAACACGGAGGTGAAAATTGCTGAGACATCCTTAGCTAGATTGCCCAATCCACCTCAGCGCCCTCCCCGTTTCTGCCCCCGCAAAAGCAAGGCTATATGAAACGAACGAGTGCTGCCAGATGGGTTCACAACGTCTCTCCCAAGAGCGGACAGTTTTTGTGCCCCTACTCCCGCTTTCGAGTATTTCCTTTGCCTGTCTCCAGTAACTTCCCGTCGTGCCCACTCCGGGCAGTCTGATGAGGCAGCCATGTCCCTGAAAACACTGAACCTGTCCCGAACCCTAACACCGTCCCTGACCCCAAACCTAAAAAGTAACTATCTCACCTCAGCGAACCCTAAAAACCTGTCCGTAACATGCTCTTCCTTCTAAAACCTAAATGCTACACAGCTTTCCCTTACACCCTGTTTCGAACCCAAATATCCAAAGAATATCCCCTACCCGGAACCCTAAGCATGTCCCCCACGAATCAAACACTCGTGCTACCCCACCCTTAAGACCCCCAACACCAAATATAAAGCGTAACTTTGTGCTGGGGCTGAGTGGAAAATCACTGAGTCAAACTTAGCTAGGCTGGCCCAACACACCTCATCGCCATTCCCGTTTCTGCCTCCACAAAAGCGTGGCTATATGTAAATGAATGAGTGCTGCCAGACTGGTTCACAAGGTCTCTCCCAAGAGGGGCAGTTTTGGGGCACCTGCTCCCGCTTTTGAGTATTTCTATTGCCTGTCTCCCGTAACTTGCAGTCACGCCCACTAAAGCGGTCGGCCGAGGCAGCCATGTCCCTGAAATCACTGAACCCGTCCCGAACCCTAACACCGTCCCTGACCCCAACCCTAAAAAATAACTATCCCACCTGAGCGAACCTGAAAAACCTCTCCCTATCATTTCCTTGCTCTAAAACCATAACGCTACACACTCCTCTCCCTTACATCCTGTTCTGAACCCAAAAATTCCTAAAATATCCCGTCCCCGGAAACCTAAGAATGTCCCTCACAATCCAAACGCTCGCCCTACCCCTCCCCTATGGCCCCAACCCCAGACATAAAGCGTAACCCTGTGCCGGGGCTGAAGGACCCAACCCGGAAGTGGAAAATTGCTTAGTCATCCTTAGCTAGACTGCCCAACCCACGTCAGTGCCCTCCCCATTTCTGCACCCACAAAAGCAAGTCTATATGATAAAAACGAGTGCTATCAGATGGGTTCACACCATCTCTCCCAAGAGCGGACAGTTTTGGGGCCCCTATTCCCGCTTTCAAATATTTCCTTTGCCGGTCTCCAGCAGCTTCCCGTCATGCCCACTCCGGGCGGTCCAACAAGCAGCCATGTCCCTAAAAACACTGAACCTGTCTCAAACCCGAACAATGTCACAGACCCCAAACCTAAAAAGTAACTATCCCACCTCAACAACCCCTAAAAACCTGTCCCTAACATCCCCTTCCCTCTAAAACCTTAATGCTACACACACATCTCCCTTACTCCCTGTTTCGAACCCAAAAATCCAAAGAGTATCCGCTGCCTGGAACCCTAAGCATGACCCCACAAATCAAACACTCGCTCTACCCCACCTGTAATCACCCCGACCCCAAACATAAAGTGTAAACCTGTGCATGGGTTGAGGAACCCAACACGGAAGTGTAAAATTGCTGAGTCATCCTTATCTAGGTTGGTCCAACACACCTCAGCGCTCTCCCGTCTCTGCCTCCACAAAAGCGTGGCTATATGTAAACGAATGAGTGCTGCCAGACTGGTTCACAACGTCTCTCCCAAGAGGGGACAGTTTTGGGGCACCTGCTCCCGCTTTCGAGTATTTCTATTGCCAGTCTCCAGTAACTTGCTGTCGCGCCCACCCCAGCGGGCGGCCGAGGCAGCCATGTCCCTGAAATCACTGAACCCGTCCCGAAACCTAACACCGTCCCTGACCCCAACCCTAAAATATAACTATCCCACCTCAGCAAACCCTAAAATCCTCTCCCTCTCATTTCCTTCCCTCTAAAACCTTAACGCTACACACACCTCTCCCTTACATCTTGTTTTGAACCCAAAAATTCCTAAGAGTATCCCCTCATCAGAACACTAAGAATGTCCCCCACAATCCAAACACTCACCCTACCCCTCCCCTATAACCCCAATCTGAGACATAAAGTGTAACCCGGTGCTGGGGCTGAGGGACCCAACCGGGAAGTGGAAAATTCCAGAGTCATCCTTAGCTAGACTGCCCAACCCACCTCAGCGCTCTCCCTGTTTCTTCACCCGCAAAAGCGAGGCTATAAGAAACAAACGCGTGCTGCCAGATGGGTTCACAACATCTCTCCCAAGAGTGGACATTTTTTGGGCCCCTACTTCTGCTTTCATGTATTTCCTTTGCCAGTCTCCAATAACTTCCCCTCGTGCCACTCCNTATTTCCTTTGCCAGTCTCCAATAACTTCCCCTCGTGCCACTCCTGGCGGTCCGATGAGGCAGCCTTGTCCCTGAAATCACAACCCCTGAACCGAACCACAACACCGTCCCTGACCCCAACCCTAATATATAACTCTCCCACCTCAGTGAACCCTAAAATCCTTTCCCTATCATTTCCTTCCCTCTAAAACCTTAGTGCTACACACACCTCTCCCTTACATCCTGTTTTGAACCCAAAAATTCCTAAGAGTATCCCCTTTCCGGAACCCTAAGCATGTCCCCCACAAATCAAACACTCAGCTTACCACACCTGTATGCACCCCGAACCCAAACATAAAGCGTAAACCTGTGCATGGGTTGAGGAACCCAATGCTAAAGTGTAAAATTGCTGAGTCATCCTTATCTAGGCTGGCCCAACACACCTCAGAGCCCTCCCGTCCCTGCCTCCACAAAAGTGTCGCTATATGTAAATGAATGAGTGTTGCCAGACTGGTTCACAACGTCTCTCCCAAGAGGGGACAGTTTTGGGGCACCTGCTCCCTCTTTCGGGTATTTCTATGGCAAGTCTCCCGTAACTTGCTGTCGCGCCCACCACAGGCGGTCCACCGAGTCAGCCATGACCATTGAACCTGTCTCGAACCCGAACACCATCCCTGATCCCAAATCTAAAATATAACTATCCCACCTCTGCGAACCCTAAAAACCTGTCCATATAATTTACTTCACTCTAAAACCTTAACGCTACACACACCTCGCCTTTACATCCTGTTTCAAACCCAAAAATTCCTAAGAGTATCCCCTTCCCAGAACTGTAGGAATGTCCCCCACAATCCAAACACTTGCACTACAGCTGCGCCATGCACACCAATCCCAAACATATAGCGTAACACTGTGCCACAGCTGAGGGACACAACTAGGAAGTGGATAACTGCTGAGTAATCCTAAGCTAGACTGCCCAACGCTCCTCAGTGCACTCATCATTTCTGCCCCTGCAAAAGGGAGGCTATATGTAAACGAACGAGTGCTGCCAGACAGGTTCACAATGTCTATCCCAAGAGCGGACAGTTTTGGGGCTCCTACTCCCGTTTTCGAGTATTTCTTTTGCGGGTCACCAGTAACTTCCTATCGCGCCCACTCCGGGCGGTCGGATGAGGCAGCCATGTCCTTAAAAACACTGAACCTGTCCCAAACCCAACAACGTCCCTGACACCAAACCTAATAAGAAACTATTACACCTCAGCGAGCCCTAAAAACCTGCCCCTAACATCCCCTTCCCTCTAAAAGTTTAACGCTACACACACTTCTCCCTTACACCCTGTTTCGAACCCAAAAATCCAAAGATTACGCCTGCAATGAACACTAAGCATGTCCCCACCTATCAACCATTCGCCATACCCCACCTCTATGCCCCCCAAACATATACATAAAGCATAGCCCTGTTCCGGTGCTGAGTCTCCCAACCAGGAAGTGGAAAATTGCTGAGTCATCATTAGCTAGACTGCCCAACCCAGCTCAACGCCCTCCCCGTTTCTGCCCCCGCAAAAGTGAGGCTATATGTGAACGAACGAGTGCTGCCAGACTGGTTCACAATGTCTCTCCCAAGACTGGACAGTTTTGGGGTCCCTAATTCTGCTTTTGAGTATCTCCTTTGCCGGTCTCCAGTAACTTCCTGTCGCGCCCACTCCGGGCGGTCCGACGAGGCAGCCATGTGTCCCTAAAAACACTGAACCTGTTCCGAACCTGAACAACGTTACTGACCTCAAACCTAAAATGTAAATATCTTACCTCAGCGGACTCTAAAAACCTGACCCTAACATTCCCTTCCCTCTAAAACCTTAACGCTACACACACCTCTCCCTTACACCTGTTTTGAACCCAAATATCCAAAGAGTATCCCCTTACCGGAACCGTGAGCATGTCCCTCACAAATCAAACACTCGCCCTACACGACCCCTATGCACCCGATCAGCAAATATACAGCATAACGCTGTGTCAGGGTTGAGGGACCCAACACAGAAGTGGAAAATTGCTGACTCATCCTTAACTAGGCTGGCTCAACACACCTCAGCGCCCTCCCCTTTCCTGCCTCCACAAAAGCCTGGCTATATGTAAACGAACGAGTGCTACCAGACTGGTTCACAACGTGTCTGCCAAGAGGGGACAGTTTTGGAGAACCTGCTTCCGCTTTCGAGTATATCTATTGCCAGTCTCCCATAACTTGCTGTCGCGCCCACCTCAGGAGGTCCGTTGAAGCAGCCATGTCCCTGAAAACTCTGAACCTGTCCGGAATCCGAACACCATCCCTGACCCGAACCATAAAATATAACTATCCCACCTCTGCGAACCGTAAAAACCTGTCCATATCATTTCTTTCCCTCTAAAACCTTAATGCTACACATACCTCGCCCTTACACCCTGTTTTGGACCCAAAAACTCCTAAGAGTATCTCCTCCCCAGAAACATAAGAACGCCCCCACAATCCAAACACTCACCCTAGCCTTCCACTATGCCCCCCAACCCGAAACATAAAGCGTAACCGTGTGTAAGGGCTGAGGGACCCAACCCTGTAGTGGAAAATTGCTGAGTCATTCTTAGCTAGACTGTCCAACCAACTCAGCGCCCTCCCCGTTTCTGCCCCCTTAAAAGCTTGGCTCTATATATACGAACGCATGCTGCCAAACTGGCTCACAATGTCTCTCCCAAGAGAGGACAGTTTTGGGGGTCCCTGCTCCCGCTTTCTAATATTTCCTTTGCCGATGTCCAGTAACTTCCCGTCTCACCCACTCAGGGCTGTCCGCCGAGGCAGCCATTTCCCTGAAAACACTGAACCTGTCCCGAACCCGAACAATGTCCCTGACCCCAACCCTAAAATATAACTATCCCACCTCAGCGAACCCTGAAAACCTGTCCGTAAAATCTTCTTCCCTCTAAAATATTAACTCTACACACACCTCTCCCTTACACCCTGTTTTCAACCCAAAAATTCCAAAAACTATGCCCTCCCCGGAACCCGAAGAATTTCTCCCACAATCCAAACACTCGCCCTACCCCGCCCCTATGCAACCAGAACCCAAACATAAAGCATAACCCTGTGCCGGGGCTGAGGGACCCAAGCCAGTGGAAAATTGCTGAGTCATCCTTAGGTAGGCTGGCCCATCACACAACAGCGCCCTCCCCATTTCTACCCCACAAATTCACAGCTATAAGTAAACAAACGAATGCTGCCAGACTGGTTCACACGGTCTCTCCCAAATGGGACAGTTTTGGGGCCCCTGCTCCTGCTTTGGATTATTTCCTTTGCCGGTCTCCCGTAACTTCCCATCATGCCCACTCAGGGCATCGACCAGGCAGCCATGTCCTAAAAACACTGAACCTGTCCCAAATCTGAGGAATGTCCCTGACCACAACCCTAAAAAATAACTATCCCACCTCAGCGAACCCTAAAAACCTGTCTCTAACACCTCCTTGCCTCTAAAACCTTAACGTTACAAACATATCTCACACCCTGATTCGAACCCAAAAATCCAAAGAGTATCCCCTGCCCGGAACCTTAAGCATGTCCTGAACAATCCAAACATGCGCCCTACCTCATTCCTATGTTCCCCCACCCCAAACATAAAGCATAACCCTGTGCCAGGGCTGAGGGCCCCAACCCGGAAGTGGAACATTGCTGAGTCATCCTTACCTAGGCTGGCCCAGCACAACTCAGTGCCCTCCCTGTTTCTGCCCCCAAAATAGCGCAGCTATAGGTAAACCAAAGAGTGCTGCCAGCCTCGTTTACAACGTCTCTCCCAATCGGGGACAATTTTGGGGCTGCTGCTCCCGCTTTCGAGTATTTCCTTTGCCGGTCTCCCGTAACTTCCCGTCACGCCCACTTCAGGCGGTCGATGAGGCAGCCATGTTTCTAAAAACACTAAACCTGTCCCAAACCCGAAGAACGTCCCTGACTCCAACCCTAAAAAATAACTATCCCACCTCAGTGAACACTGAAATCTTGTTCCTAACATCTCCTTCCCTCTAAAACCTTAACGCTACACACGCCTGTCACTTACACCATGTTTCAAACCCAAAAATTCCTAAGAGTATCCCCTCCCAGGAACCTTAAAAATGTACCCCACAATCCAAACACTCGCCGTACCCCACCCCTCTGCCCCCCGACCCATAACATAAAGCATAACCCTGTTCCGGGGCTGAGGGACCCAACACAGATATTGAAGATTGCTGAGTCATCCTTAGCTAGGCTGGCCCAACACACCTCAGCGCATTCCCCGTTTCTGACTCCCGCAATAGCGCGACTATATATAAAGAATGAGTGCTGCAAGACTGGTTCACAGTGTCTCTCCCAAGAGGGGACAGTTTTGGGGCACCAGCTCCCGCTTTCGAGTATTTCCTTTGCCAGTCTCCCGTAACTTCCCATAGCACCCACTCATGGCGGTCCACCAAGTCAGACATGTCCCTGAAAACAGTGAACCTGTGTCAAATCCGAACACCGTCCCTCACCGCAACCCTAAAAAATAACTCTCCCACCTCAGCGAACCATAAAATCCTGTCCCTAACACCTCCTTGCCTCTAAAACCTTAACGCTACACTCACCTCTTGCTTACACCCTATTTCGCACCCAAAATTTTTGATTATACCCGCCCCGGAACCCTAAGAATGTCCCCCACAATCCAAACACACGGCCTACCACGCCCCTATGACCCCAACCCCATACATAAAGCAAAATCTTGTGCAGGGGCTGAGGGACCCAACTCAGAAGTGGAAAATTGCTGAGTCATGCTTACCTAGGCTGCCCCAACACACCTCAGCTCCCTCCCCGTTTCTTCCCACACAAAAGCGCGGCTATATGTAAACGAACGAGTGCTGCCAGACTGGTTCACAATGTCTCTCCCAAGAGGGGAAAGTTTTGGGGCAACTGTTCCTGCTTTCAAATATTTCCTTTTCCATTCTCCTCGTAACTTCCCGTGGCGCCCACTCAAGGTGGTCCACTGAGGCAGCCATGTCTCTGAAAACACTAAATCTGCCCTGAACCCGAACACCATCCCTGACACCAACCCTAAAAAATAACTATCTCACCCTAGCAAACCATAAAATCCTCTCCCTAACACCGCCTTTCCTCTAAAACCTTAACGCTACACACACTTCTCCCTTACACCGTTTTGAACCCAAAAATCCAAAGAGTATCCCCTGCCCAGAATGCTAAGCCTGTCCTCCACAATCCAAACACTCGCCCTTCTCCACCCTTATGCCCCCCACCCCCAAACATAAAGCATAACCCTGTTCCGGGGCTAGGGATCCAAGTCGGAAGTGGAAAATTGCTGAGTCATCCTTAGCCAGCCTGGCCCAACACACCTCAGTGCCCTCCCCGTTTCTGCCCCCGCAATAGTGCAGTTATATGTAAATGAGCGTGTGCTGCCAGACTGGTTCACTACGTCTCTACCAAGAGGGGACAGTTTTAGGGCACCTGCTCCCACTTTTGATTATTTCCATTTCCAGTCTCCCGTAAGTTCCCATCGCGCCAACTCCGGGTGGTGCGACGAGGCAGCCATGTCCCTGAAAATACTTAACCTGTCCCGAACCCGAACAACATCCCTGAACCCAACCCTGAAAAATGAATATCCCACCTCAGCGAACCCTGAAAACCTGTCCCTAACATCTCCTTCCCTCTAAAACCTTAACTATACACACACCTCTCCCTTACACCCTGTTTCGACCCCCAAAATTCCTAAAGATATCCCCTCCCCGGAATCCTAAGAATGTCCCCCACAATCCATACACTCTCCCTACCCAGCCCTTAAGCCCTCCAAGCCCAAATATAAAGCATAACCTTGTGACGGGGCTGAGGGACCAAACCCGGAAGTGGAAGAAGTGCTGTGTCATCCTTAGCTAGGCTGGCCCAACACACCTCAGCGTATTCCCCGTTTCAGCCCCCATAAAAGCGTGGCTTTATGTAAATGAACGAGTGTTGCCAGACTGTTTCACAGTGTCTCTCCCAAGAGGGGACAGTTTTGGGGCCCTTGTTCCCACTTCAGTATTTCCTTTGCCGGTCTCCCGTAACTACCCGTCGAGCCCACTCCAGGAATTCCGAGGAGGCAGCCATGTCCCTAAAAACACTGAACCTGTCCCGAACAAGAATGACCTCCCTGACACCCAACCCTAAAAAATAACTATCCCACCTCAGCGAACCCGAAAAACCTGTCCCTAACATCTACTTCCCTCTAAAACCTTAATGCTACACGCACATCTACCTTACCCTCTGTTTAAACACAAAAATTCCTAATAGTATCCCCTGCCTGGAACCCTAAGTATGTCCCCCACAATCCAAAAACTCACCCTACCACACCCCTATGCTCCCTGACCCCAAACATAAAGCATAACCCTGTGCCGGGGCTGAGGGACCCAACTCAGAAGTGGAAAATTGCTGAGTCTACCTTAGCTAAGCTGGCCCAAAACACCTCAGCGCCCTCCACTATTCTGCCCCCCGCAAATGCGCGTCTATATGTAAACGAACGAGGGCTGCCAGACTCGTTTACAACGTCTCTCCAAAGAGAGGACAGTTTTGGGGCATCTGCTCCCGCTTTCGAGTATATCCATTGCTGGTCTCCCGTAACTTGCGGTCGCGCCCACTCCGGGCGGTCCGCAGAGGCAGCCATGTGCCTGAAACCACTGCACCTGTCCCGAACCCGAACACCGTCCCTCACCGCTACCCTAAAAATATAACTATCCCACCTCAGCGAACCATAATTTCCTGTCCCTAACTCCTCCTTGCCTCTAAAACCTTAACGCTACACACTCCTCTCCCTTAAACCATGTTTTGCACCCAAAAATTCATAAGAGTATCCCCTTCCTGGAACCCTTAGAATGTACCCCATAATCCAATCACTCGCTCTACCCCACCCTTATTCCCCCCAACCCCAAACATAAAGCATAACCCTGTGCCGGGACTGAGTGACCCAACCCGGAAGTGGAAAATGTGCTGCGTCATCCTTAGCTAGGCTGGCCCTTGCACACCTCAGCGCCCTCCCTGTTTCTGCGTCTGGAAATGCGCGGCTATATAGAAACAAACAAGTGCTGTTATACTGATTCATAACTTCTCTCTTAACAGAGGGGACTGCTCTGGTCCACCTCCCCCCACTTTCAAATATTTCCTTTGTCATTCTCACTTAACTTCCCGTCGTGCCCACAAAGGGTGGTTTGACATGGCAGCCATGTCCCTATTAACACTGTAACTGTCCTGAACCCAAACCGCGTCCCTGACACCAACCGTAAAAAATTACTACACCCCCTATTGAACCATGACAACCTGTCCGTAACACTTGCCTCTAAAACCTTAACGCTACACACACCTGTCTCTTACACCCTGCTTAGAATGCTAAAGAGCCTAACAGTATCAAATCACCTGAACACTAACAATGTCCCCCTCAAACCAAACACTAGCCCTACTTTCCACTATGCCCCCCACCCAAACATAAAGCATAACCTTGTACCAGGTCTGAGGAACCCAACCCGGAAGTGGGAAAAGTGTTGCGTCATCCTCAGCTAGGCTGGCCCAGCACATCTCAACACCCTCCCCATTTCTGCCCCCGCAAAAGCGAGATTATATGTAAATGAACGATTGCTGCCTGATGGTTCACAAATTTTTTCCCAAGAGGGGACAGTTTCAAGGCACCTGCTCCCGCTTTCGAGTATTTCCTTTGCCAGTCTCCCATAACTTCCCGTTGTGCCCACTCTGGGTGGTCCGATGAGGCCACCATTTCCCTAAAAACATTGACCCTGTCCCAAACACGAACAACGTACCTGACCCCAACCCTAAAAAATAACTATCCCACCTCAGCGAACCCTAAAAACCTGTCACTAACACCTCCTTGCCTCTAAAACCTTTACGATACACTCACTTCACCCTATACCCTGTTTCGGACGTAAAAAATCCTGAGTATCCCCTCCCCAGAACCCTAAGAATGTCCCCAGCAATCCAAACAATCGCCCTACCCTGCTGCTATGCACCCCAACCCCAAACATAAAGCATAATCCTGTTCCAGGGCTGAAGGACCCACCCGGAAGTGGAAAAAGTGCTGCGTCATCCTTAGTTAGGCTGGCCCAACACACTTCAGCGCCCTCCCATTTTCTGCCCCCACAAAGCGCGGCTATATATAAAGGAACGAGTGCTGCCAGACTGGTTTACAACATCTCTCCCAAAATGGGACAGTTTTGGAGCACCTGCTCCCGCTTTCGAGTATTTACATTGCTGGTCTCCCATAACTTCCCATTGAGCCCACTCTGGGTGGTCCGACGAGGCAGCCATGTCTCTGAATACATTGACCCTGTCTGAAACACGAACCTGACCCCAACCTTGAAAAATAACTATCCCTCCTGAGCGAACCCTAATACCTGTCCCTAACACCTCCTTGCCTCTAAAACCTTAACACTACACACACCTCTCCCTTACATTCTGTTTCGAACCCAAACAATCCTAAGAGGATCCTCTCCCCGGAGCCCTAAGAATGTCCCCCACAATGAAAACACTCACCCTACCCTGCCGCTATTTACCCCAACCTCAAACATAAAGCATAACCCTGTGCTGGGACTGAGTGACCCAACCCGGAAGTGGAAAATGTGCTGCGTCATCCTTAGCTAGGCTGGCCCAGCACACCTCAGTGCCCTCCCTGTTTCTACCACCACAAAAGCGAAGCTATATGTAAACAAACAAGTGCTGCCAGATGGTTCACAACATTTCTCCAAAGAGGGAACAATTTTGAGGCACCAGCTCCCGCTTTCGAATATTTCCTTTGCCGGTCCCCTGTAACTTCCCATCGTGCCCACTCTGGGCGTTGGACGAGGCAGCCATGTCCCTGAAAACATTGACACCGTACCTGACTCCAACCCTAAAAAATAACTATCCCACCTCAGCGAACCCTAAAAACCTGTCCTTAACACGTGTTTGCCTCGAAAACCTTAACGCTACACACAGCTCTCCCTTACACCCTGTTTTGAACCCAAAAAATCCTAAGAGGATCCCTTCCCCAGAACCCTAAGAATGTCCCCCACAATCAAAACACTCGCCCTAACCCACCTGTATGCCCCGCTAACCCAAACATAAAGCATAACTGTGTGCTGGGGCTGAGGGACCCAACGCGGAAGTGGAAAAAGTGCTGCGTCATCCTAAGTTAGGCTGGCCCAACACACTTCAGCACCCTCCCATTTTCTGCCTCCAGAAAAATGCGGCTGTATGTAAATGAACGAGTGCTGCCAGACTGGTTTACAACGTCTCTCCCAAGATGGGACAGTTTTGGGGCACCTGCTCCCGCTTTCGAGTATTTCCATTGCCCATCTCCCATAACTTCCCATCGAGCCCACTCTGGCGGTCCGACGAGGCAGCCATGTCCCTGAAAACACTGAACGTGTCCCAAACCCGAACACCGTCCCTGACGCCAACCTTAAAAAATAAGTATCCCACCACAGCGAACCCTAAAACCTGTCCCAAACACCTCCTTGCCTCCTAAACCTTAACGCTACACACACCTCTCCCTTACACCCTGTTTCAAAGCCAAAAAATCATAAGAGTATCCCCTCGCCGGAACCTAAGAATGTCCCCACAATCCAAACACTCGCCCTACCCCAACCTTATGCCCCCCCAACCCCAAACATAAAGCATAATTTGTGCGGGGGCTGAGGGACCCAACCCGGAAGTGGAAAAAGTGCTTTGTCATCCTTAGCTAGGGTGGCTAAGCACACCTCAGTGCCCTCCCGTTATTGCCCCCTCAAAGAGCAGCTATATGTGAATGAAGGAGTGCTTCCAGACTGGTTCCAATGTCTTTCCCAAGAGGGGACTGTTTTGGGGCACCTGCTTCCGCTTTAGAGTATTTCATTGCCGATCTCCAGTAACTTGCTGTCACGACCAGTCTGGGCGGTCTGACGTGGCAGCCATGTCCCTAATAACACTTAATGTGTCCCGAGGTCGAAACCCGTCCCTAACTTCACCCGAAAATTTAACTTCCACCTCAGCGAACTCTAAGAACCTCACCTTAACATCTTGTCTCTAAAAGCTTAACGCTACACACACCTGTCCCTTACACCCTATTTTGAACCCTAAACGCCTAACAGTATCTCCTCACCTGAACCCTAACAATGTTCCCCACAACCAAAACACTAGCCTGACCCTCCCCCTATGCCCCAGAACCCCAAACACATAAAGTAATCCTGTGCCGGGGCTAAGGGACTTAACCCAGAAATGGTGAATTGTTCTGAGTCACCCTTAGCATGCCTGGTGCCGCACACGGGTCAGCGCCCTCCCTGATTCTCCCCCGCATAACCTCGGCTATGTATAAATGAAACAGTGCTGTTAAACTGGTTCACAACTTCTCTCCCAACTGAGGGGCGGCTCTTGTCCTCCTGCCCCGCTTTCAAGTACTTCGTCTCCCTTAAGTTCCCGTCGCGCCCACTCCGGGCAGTCCAACACGGCAGCCATGTACTTAAAAAGACTGACTCTGTCCCGAACCCGAACACCATTCCTGACCCAACCCTAAAAAATTACCTATCACCAATCAGTGAACCCTGAACACCTGTCCCTAACACCTTGCCTCTAAAACCTTAACGCTACACACACCTGTTAATTACACCATTTCAAACCCTAAAGAGCCTAACAGTATCCCCTCACCTGAACCTTAACAATATCCTCCACAACCCAAATGCTAGCCCTAAACCCCCACCACGCCCCCCAACTCCAAACATATAACATAACCCTGTGTGGGGGCTGAGGGTCCCAACCCGGAAGCAGTAAAAAAGCTACATCATCCTTAGCAAGGCTGGCGCAGCACACCTCAGTGCCCTCCCAGTTTCTGCCCCCGTATAAGGGAGGCTATTTAAAAATGAACCACTGCTACTAGACTGGTTCACAACTTCTCTCCCAACAGAGGGTACAGCTCTTGTCCACCTGCCCCGTTTTCAAGTACTTCCTTTGTCGGTCTCACTTAACTTCCCATTGCGCCCACTCCAGGCGGTCCGATGTGGCAGCCACGTCCCTAAAAACACTGAACATATCCAGAACTCGAACCCGGTCCCAGACCCCAACCCTCAAATATAACTATCCCTCCACAGTGAACCCAAAATCCTGACCGTAACACCTTGCCTCTAAAACCTTAACTCTACATACACCTGTCCCTTACAACCTGTTTAGAACCCTAAAAAGCCTAACAGTATCCCCTCACCTGAATCCTAAAATATCCCCCACAACCTAAACACTAGCTCTAGCACCCCTCTATGCCCCCCAAACCAAAATATAAAACATAAGCTTGTGCCAGGGCTGATATACCCAACCCGGAAGCGGTAAAAAGTACTGCGTCATCCTTAGCAAGGCTGACGCAGCACACCTCAGCGCCCTCCCGGTTTCTGTCCCCGCATAAGCGTGGCTATATATATAGGAACAAGTGCTGCTAGACTGGTTCACAACTTCTCTACCAACAGAGGGGACAGGTTTTGTCCACCTGCCCACGCTTTGATTTACACCCTTGGTAGGTCTCCCTTAATTTCCCGTCGCGCCCACTCCCGGCGGTCCCACCCGGCAGCCATGTCCCTAGATGTACTGAACCTGTCCTGAACCCGAACCTCGTTCCTGACCCCAACCCTAAAAAATTAACTACTCCCCCTCAGTGAACCCTAAGAAACTGTCCCTAACACCTTGCCTCTAAAACCTTAACGCTACACACACCTGTCCCTTACACCATGTTTCGAAACCTAAACAGGCTAACAGTATACCATCACCTGAACTCCAACAATGGCCCCCACACCCAAATACTAGCCCTACTTTCCCCTACATTCCCGATACCAAACATAACTTAAAACTGTACCGGGGCTGAGGGACCCAACCCGGAAGCGGTATAAAGTGCTGCGTCATCCTTAACATGGCTGGGGCAGCACACCTCAGCGCCCTCCCCGTTTCTGCCCCCGTATAAACACAGATATATATAAACGAACCAGTGCTACTGGACTGGTTTACAACTTCTCTCCCAAAATAGGGGACAGCTCTTGTCAACCTCACCCCGATTTCAAGTACTTCCTTTGCTGTTCTCATTTATCTTCCCATCGCACCCACACGGGCAGTCCGACGCAGCAGCCATGTCCCTAAAAGTACTGATTCTGTCCTGAACCCAAACCCCATCCCTGACACCTACCTGAAAAAATTAACTATCTTCCCTCAGCAAACCTTAAAAACCTGTCCCTAACACATTGCCTCTAAAACCTTAACGCTAAACACACCTGTCCCTTACACCGTTTTTTGAACCCTAAAAAGCCTAACAGCAGCCCCTCACCTGAACCCTAACAATGTCCCCCACAATCCAAACACTAGTGATATCCCTTCCCTATGCCCCCCCAACCCGAAACATAACAAATAACTCTGTGCCGGGGCTGACGGACCCAACCCGGAAGCGGTGACAATTGCTGTGTAATCCTTATCAAGGCTGGCTCAGCACACCTCGGCGTCCTCCCTGTTTCTGCTCCCGCATAAGTGCAGCTATATATAAATGAACCAGTGGTGCTAGACTGGTTCACAATTTCTCTCCCAACAGAGGAGACAGCTCTTGTCCAACTGCCCCCGCTTTCAAGTACTTCCCTATTTGGTCTCCCTTAACTTCCCATCGCGCCCACTCTGGGCAGTCCGACGCAAAAGCCATGTCCCTAAAACACTGAACCTGTCCCGAACCCAAACCCCATCCCTGACCCCAACCTAAAAAATTAACTAAACCTCCTAGTGAACCCTAAAGCCTGTCACTAACAACTTGCCTCTAAAATTTTAACGCTACACACACCTGTCCTTTAGACACTGTTTCACACCATAAAAAGCCCAACAATATCCCCTCACGTGAACCCTAACAATGTGTCCCACAACCCAAACCATAGCCCTACCTTCCCCATGACCCCCATCCCTAAACATAAAACATAACCCTGTGCCGGGGCTGACGGACCCAACCCAGAAGCAGTATAAAGTACTGCATCATCCTTACCAAGGCTGGCGCAGCACACCTCAGCGTCCTTCCCTTTTCTGCCCCCGTGTAAGTGCAGTTATGTATAAACGAACCAGTGCTGCTCGACTGGTTCACAACTTATCTCCCAACAGAGGGGAGAGCTCTTGTTCACCTGCCCCCCCTTTCAAGTACTTCATCTCCCTTAACTTCCCTTCGCTCCCACTCCGGGTGGTCTGAAGTGGCAGCCATGTCCTTAAAAACACTGAAATATCCCAAACCCGAACCCCGTCCCTGAACCCAACCCTAAAAAATTAACTATCTCCCATCAGCAAACCCTAAAAACCTGTCCTTAACACCTTGCGTTTAAATCTTAATGCTACACACACCTGTCCCTTACACACTGTTTTGAACCCTAAAAAGCCTAACAGTATTCCCTAACCTGAACCCTAATAATGTCTCCCACAACCCAAACACTAGCCCTACCCCCCCTATGCCTTCCAACCCCAATCATAAAACGTAACCCTTTTCCAGGGATGAGGGACCCAACCTGGAAGCGGTAAAAAGTGCAGCGTTGTTATCCTTAGCAAGGCTGGCGCAGCACACCTCAGCGCCCTCACAGTTTCGGCCCCGCATAAGCACGGCTATATATAAACAATCCAGTGCTGCTAGACCGGATCACAACTTCTCTCTCAACAGAGGGATAGCTCTTGTCCACCTGCCCCCACTTTCATTTACTTCCTTTGTAGGTCTCCCTTAACTTCCAGTTGTGCCCACACCGGGCAGTCCGACGCGGAAGCCGTGTCCCTAAAAATCTGAACCTGGCCCCACCCAAACCCCGTCCCTGACCCAAACCCTAAAAAATTAGCCTTCCTCCATCAGCAAACCCTAAAAACCTGTCCGTAACACCTTGCCTCTAAAACCTTAATGCTATACACACCTGTCCATTACACCCTGTTTCATACCCTGAAACTCCTAAAAGTATCACCTCACCTGAACCCTAACAATGTCCCCCACAACCCAAACATCAGCCCTACCCCCACCCTATGCCCTCCAACCCCAAACATAAAACGTAACTCTGTGTTGGGGCTGAAGGACCCAACCCGGAAGCGGTAAAAAGTGCCGCGTCATCCTTAGCAAGGCTGGCGCAGCATACCTCAGCGCCCTTCCCATTTCTGACCCCGCATAAGCGCGGCTATAGAAAAATGATCCAGTGTTGCTAGACTGGTTCACAACTTCTTTCCCAACAGAGGGGACAGCTCTTATCCACCTGTCCATACTTTCAACTACTTCCTTTGTCGGTCTCCCTTAAGTTGCTGTCCTTTTGTTCTTCAGTCTAGTTTTGGAGGACGTTGCTTTACTGGCCCATGTTGGTATTATCATTGCGCTCTTCCCGGGCAATGCAGATCGGTCGCCGGCCTCTGGATGACTGCTCACAGCAGGTCTTGGCAGCTCACACTGTCTGCTGGCTACACACAGTAGTTTATGGCAGCCTACTGCAGCAGGGGCTGCAGCCTACATCATCGCAGGCAACTCATGGCAGCCCAGCTTTAGGCCGAGCTGTTGTTCACCATATTGACTATAGAGGGCAGTGTCACTGGCCCTCATGTGGCATCTGAACCGGGGCCCTGCTGCTCAGAGCTAGAGTCCCAAGCCAGCTCTTAACCAACGAGCCATTCAGCCAGCCCTTTTCTCTCTTTTTTTATTTAAATGTTTTCTTCTTCTTTACCCTGTATGTTATATTCAAGTGTATAGTGTCCTATTTAGTGTAGGGGTTGCCATTTCCTGCTCCTGTCATTTTGTAATACTACTCATGGTTTTGTATTCTTTTTCTTTTTTGTTTCATGTCAAAGATACTGCTTCAGTATTTCTTGTAATGCAGTTAATGTGTTGGAAAATTGCCTCAGCTTCTGGATGTATGGAAATGTCTTTATTCCTCCTTCATATATAAAGGGTATCTTTGCTGGATAAGTTATTCTTGGCTCATAATTTCTCTTTCAATAGTTTGAATATTTTATTCCACTCCCTCCTGGCTTGTAGAGTTTCTGCTGAAAAATCTGATGATAATCTATTAGATTTCCTTAGTAGGTTTCCATCTTCTTTTCCTTGATTGCCTTAAGGATTCTTTCTTTGTCATTAATTTTTGACAGCTTCAATACAATGTGCCTTGGAGAAATCCTGTTGGGGTTGCGGTAATTAGGTGTTCTATTTGCTTATTGAATTCAAGGATCCAGTTCTTTCCACAAGTTTGGGAAGTTCTTGATGACTATTTGTTTGAATATATTCTCCGTTTCCTTCTCTTCTAGTATGCCTATTATTTTTATGTTGCTGTTTCTGATGGAATAAGAAAGTTTTTGTAGAGTTCTTTTATTTCTTTTAACTTTCAAGTTTCGCTCTTCTTCCATCTGTGTTATTTCCAGATTTCTATCTTCGATGTCACTGATTCCTTCCTCCATCTGGTCAGCTCTATTGCCTATACTGGCTATATTCATTTCTTTTATTGAGTTCTTCATCTCCACATATATTCTATTTGGTTCTTTTTTAAGGTTTCAATCTCTTTGGTAAAATGTTAATTTTGTTCTTTGTGTTTCTGAGTTCATTGAACTGCCTGTCTGTTTTCTTGCATCTCATTGAGGTTTTTTAGAACTGTAATCTTGAATTCTCTGTCATTTAATTCACATATTTCCGTGTTTTTAAGCTCATTTTTGGGAGACTTTTCATTTTCTTTCTGAGCTGCCTTGTTACTTTGGTTATTCATGACAATTAATGAATTATTATTTCTCTTCCTAGGCATCTACAGGAGGGGGTTCTGCAACAGGTTGCTAGAAAGAGGTCATTATTTTGCTTTCCAGTAGGTGTTGGTGGAGTGGTTTTTTTTTCTCTCCCTCTGAAGCCTTTTATTCTCTCTTATGTTATAGTGTTATATATTCTTTTACACTGTTCTGGCTTCTTACACAATGGTGGTGGTTCCCTGTAGCTGGGCTTCTCCTCTGTGAGCAGATCTCCTGGGTCTCAGGGCACTGCCTCTGTGGGGGAATGTGGAGAGTTCTGAAGTCCTAAAGCTCTTCCTTTAGATGATTCCAATTGCGTGTCACTCAGTCTTGCTTGTATACCATGCAGAAAGTCCTTTGTGAAATTATAGTTGTTCAATTTGTTGTAAATTCCAGGGGCAATTTCAAGAGACACTCATCAAGCCACCAATTCTGTGACATAATCTGGAGTAGATATATTCTATTATTATGTTTTCACATTCAAAGACCCCCTTTTTTATGCCTCCTATGATTTGCTGATAAGCTCATCTAGTTAATTATTATTTTTTCAGATATTTTACTTTTTAGTAGTAGGATGTTTATTTAAAATATTTCCTTTTCTTGACATATTTTTAATTTATTTACTCCTTATGAACACCTTTTCTAGTTGTCCTTGGACATTTTTATTATAATTTCTTTAAAGTCGTTGTCTGCTAATTCCAATATCTCTATCATCTGAAGGTCTGTTTCCATTTACTTATTTTTATATTGATTATAGATTACATTTTATTATATATATAGTAATTTTTGTATTGTATAATGGACATTTTGGATTATGTGATAAAGATACTGGATTTTATTATCCAAACAATGTTCTTGTTTTTTTACCAGGCATTTCAATTATTGTCTGTTCACCTTAAAGTTGTGGATATTTTATTGTACATTACATTAAATTGTATCTGTTTCTCTTTTGCTCTTAATCTTAGAGTAAATCATAATCAGGGGACATAGTTTTTTCTTCTAAAACATGGCCCTTCAGGAGTCTCAGTTGGTGAGATTCCATCTCCAAATATTGATTCCTCTGTGGTGAGCAGAATCTGAAATTTCAGCTCAGCTATTCCCAGTTCCTCAGATATTGCTTTTGTAAACCTCTAGCATTCTCTTCTATACATGCTCTGTACATGTTTGTTCAGCAAGGTTTTAGGCAAGTTTATAAGTGTATTTGGAGTGTTTCCCCTTTCTAGCTTCCTTTCTCTTGGCGCTTACTTCCTCAATTTCCCACTTGTATAGCATTATTAATCTTTATTTTTCTGGCACTTCAAGCCCACAATACTGTGGCTTTCTGCTTGAGTTTTAGCTTCACTGTGTTGCAGAGATTGAAAGGTGCTCTCAGGTGATAAACTGCATAAATACAGATCTCAACTTGTTTGAGTAACTTCTTTTATGGATGAAATAATATTTATTTATTTATTTGTTTGTTTATTTGCTTATTTATTTATTTATTGCTTGCTTCTTCTCACTCTTTATTTGCTTCAAATAGTTGTTTTTAAATAATACTATGGATTCCATAATTAGTATTAGCTGGAATGTTAGTCAGATACATGCTACTAAACCACTAGTGGCACTGTTACTTTTCATACAATATTATTTCACTGTACTAATTTTATTTTTTTTCTAGAGTTAATTGCCTCAACTTATCTATGCTTTTTAAGTATACTTATCATGAGTTCTTTCTCCAAATACTGATATAGAATTACAAAATTCCTCTCAATAAGAGCCAAGCACATTTGGTAATCTATCAGATGTATTTTTTTCTCTCTTTATGTCATCTCTTCTGGAGTCCTTCATCTTTCTGTTTCAATATGAACCCATTTCTCTCTAGGGTAGCAATATTTTTCATCAATATCCTAAGAATTTTGATTAAATTTGTCCAATGTTGGATTCCTTGTTTACTAATTTCCATTTCTTACTCTTTGCTTCCTTTCTCAGTTTTGTGATGCAAACTTTCTCCAGTAGTTTCATGAGAATACATGCATGGTAGATAAAATATTTGAAAGCTTACATGTTTGAAAATGTATTCTTCCTTCATTAGAATTGATAGTTTGTAATTTGAGAATACATTTTCCTTGGGCTTTGCACTGCCGTATCATCTTCTAGAGTCTTTCTTTTTTACAAGATGGATAAATTTTGATTCTTGATCACTTTTTCTCCTGAGAATATTTTTAGAACTTTTTTTCCCCTCAAGATTCTTAAATTTTATGTGCTTTGGCATAGATTATTACTATCATCATCATTATTATTTGCTGTGCACTTTCACCATTTTAAGGGAATAAATACCAATTGTTCATGGTATATAATTATTTTTATACATTGATGGATTTGATTTGCTATTTTTTTCTCCTTTCAAAGCTTGTTGATTTTCATCATCACCATTGGTGTACTCTGTCGGTATAATACTTGGTCTCCACAAGTTGACTTTTTCCAGTTTCCTCTGGAGATTCTGGAGATTGTTTTAGGTCTCTGGGACTCATAAGGTATTACTTGGATTGGCTTCTCCAGGATATCTCATTGATGTTACCTATTCAACATGTGGTAACAAATATTGTTCATCTTATTTCTCACTTACACTTTCTTGGATGAGTGGTAGATGCTTCAGAGGATTTTTTTGCCTGTATATACTTAAGGGACATATTTACCCTTATATCTATCTTCTGTATCTAGTCATGGTCTCTGGATTGATATGACAGGAGGTCATCCTCTCCTTCCTTTCTTGCATGCTTGTGGTTGTTTGTTTCACACTTGTGGTTGGTTTTTCCATTCCTGTGGTTGGTTGTTCTGTAGCTAATATTTTTTTAGGGCTTTTGCACCTATGTTCATGAGAGATATTTGTTTATAGTTTTCCTTCCTTGTAATATCTTTGGCTGGTATTGGTATTAGGGTAGTGCTGGCCTCACAGAATGAATTAGGAATTATTTATTTCCTCTGCTTCCATTTTCTGGAAGATATTATAAAGAATTCGTGTAATTCTTTCTTAAATATTTAGTAGAACTCAGCAGTGGGCCTGGTGCTTTCATTTAGGAAGGTTATTAATTATTGATTCAATTTCCTTCATAAGTATAAGCCTATTTAAATCATCTATTTTTTTTTGTTTGGTTGAATTTGCTAGATTGTGTATTTTAAGGAATTGGTCTATTTCATCTAGGTTATCAAATTTGTAGGCATAGAGTTGTCCATTATATTCGTTTATTATCTTTTTAAATGTCTATAGACTCAGAAGTGATATTCTCTCTTTTCTTAATTTACCTGGCTAGTAGTTCATCAGTTGTATTGATTTTTTTCAAAGAGCCCAGCTTTTTGTTTCATAATTTTTTTCATTAGTTTGTTTTCAATTTCATTGATTTCTTCTTTACTTTTTATTATGTCTTTTTTCTGCTTACTTGGACTTAATTTGCTCTTATTTTTCTAGTTTCCTACAGTGGGAGATTATAGTATTGATTTTAGATTCTTCTTCTTTCCCAACATATGCATTCAAAGCTATAAATTTCCCTCTAAGCACTGCTTTCACTGAATCCTACACATTTTGATAAATTGTATTTTAATTTTCATTTAGTTCTAAATATTTTAATGTTTCTCTTGAGATTTCTTGAACCCATGTGTACCTTAGAAGTGTCATTTTACTTTCAAGTATTTTGACATTTTCTGGCTTTATCTCTATTATTATTTTAGTTTAATTCTATACCCAAAACTACAGATTTAAAACAACTAGTTGTTGGGTTTAAAAAAAGATTTTATTGGGGAATTGGGGGAGAGGAACAGCGTTAGGGACTCGGGGAAGGGGAACAGACAAGTTGCTGTAATTTGTTCTTCACTCTAGTTGTGGAAGACATCGCTTCACTGGCCCATGTTGGTATGATCATTGCGCTCTTTCTGGGTGAGAGAGTTGCTCACTGGCCATTGGATAGCTGCTCATAGCGGCTCATGCCAGCTCACAAAAGCTCATGCCCGCTGCTGGCCAGCCCCACTGCAGCCTACACCATCACCAGTGACTCACAACAGCCCAGTTCCAGATCGAGCTGTTGTTCACCATCTTAGCTATAGAGGGTGCAGTGTCACTGGATCCAAACTGGGGCCCTGCTGCTCAGAGCTGGTGTCCCAAGCCAACTCCTAGCCAATGTGCCATTCTGCTGGCCCAAACAGTTGTTTTTTAAAATATATTTTATGATTATATTTTAATGTTTAAAGTTTATTTACCCTTCAACATTTTGTTATATCTCTTATCTGGTGTCATCTTCACTCATTCCCTCTATCCTTGGGGTGTTTTGTTTTGTTTTTCAATTTAAATGTTACTTTAGTGAAAGTGGAGAGATAAACATGTTTCAATATGACATTTAAGTGGAAATCTCTTACTACTCCAAAGGTCTTTCTGATTTATACACTGAAGAGATCCCTGAACAATTTCTTAGAAAAATCTCAGATTTTGGTGATAATTTTCCACAAAATGATGCCAATCTTTCCATCTTCATTTCAATACCCATAGCTGACTTCATTGAAATCACTGTTTTCACATCTAACCTCACATATTAGAGAGGTTAAACAATACACTCAAAGTCACACAGCTAGTAAGTGAAAAAGCCTTGATTTGAAACAGGCAACTTATGGTAGCTCCAGAGCTCAATACATATGGGATACAGATATTTCTATAAAATGAAAATTAAAGTAGAAAAATTTCACTTTTAAATTTTCTCATCTTTATCATGAATATGTCACTTTCTTCCAGAAGTCAAAATACTCCATGTTTGCACTTTGGGTTTCCTGTCAAAAATATTTTAGAAATAGGTATGGAGCTTCCAACATTGATAATGGCAGATCATGTAATTTGAAACAATGCTACGTATGAAGAAAACTAAAAGCACCTACAAAATATCTGCTTGAATGAATCAGAGAGTTTGTAAGATAGTAAATGTTAGCCCAAATTCACACAGTAAATCAAAGTATCAGGACTAACCTGAACCGTCAGATTCCAGAGCTCCTATTCTCACTGCTTTACTATACACCTTTTTTAGATGGCAACTAATGCATTCAGAACATACTGGCCTTGTGTTGTTAAGGACATAAAGAAAAGGAGGAGAAGGTTTATTTCTTATTCATCATGTGAATGCTTCATAACAATTTTTGATAGATGGCTTTGGCTGTTGAACAGGCTGTCCATAGCAACACAGTACTTGATGAATTACAGATGAAATATTAAAGTATCAAACAAAGTTTGTGGTTCAGAATCACAAAGGAAACCTCTGCTTTTGATCCTTTTGTAAAGGAGGTTGTCTGATGATGGAAGATGATAGAGAGCCAATTGAGAAGTGTTGTAATATTTTGGCTTAAACTGCAAAGACTTCTTTCTCTAAATTAGGCATAAGATATGGCTTTTCCTGAAGCACATAGCATGGAAAAATACCATCTGTCAAATGAAACCTTCCAAGTACTTATAAAGTAGATGCATCTTCATCTTCTATTCAGGGACTTCAAGGCCACAGCTACTGGATGGATTGTTCCTGTTCCAGTATAGAGTTTGAGACTATACTAGTGCACTTTCTTGAAGATATCAGGAATTCTCTCTTTTTTTTCCTGACAGTTCAATTTCAGTGTGTTCAAATGTTTTGTTACAACAGTTAGAATGCAGCAGCTGGTGTACCACTTGGTGGGGGTGGGGGGCTTTAATTATAAAGGATCCTAATCCAAGAAACCTCAGTAGATCTCCTTGTCAAGTTTCCCTTACTAAACCATTTAACTAATTTGAAGAAAATAAAATCGCTTTACTAGGCTTCTACAATATATTCCTCAAGTCAGTAAGAGGTAAGGGTACAACTTTCTCCATTACATCATTAAGTAAACCAGACTTACAGACTTTACAGCACAAACTTATGATAAATGATGCAATAAAATCATAATATAAGGATGTTATAACTATTGACATATTTCCCTCCCAGCCCCCCCTTCATTGAAGATACTACCTTTCCTTGCCGATTAACTTAATGTTTCCATGTTTTGACTAAAATCTCAAATTCTTTTTTTATTAGTTTCAGGTATACAAGGCAACATAATAGTTAGACATTTACACCCCTCACAAAGTCATAACCCTTCTCAAATTCTTTGCTGACAGATGGCTAGGATCTAAGAGTTCATGGGTGCAGGCTAATTTGGTGAAACATTTTTGTTATAATGACAGGTGGTGTGCAACCTGAGAACAAGCACACTACAACAGACCTGTAGACCACCTATCGCATGCCTGTTGGCCATTTCTGGTTTAGAGTATCTTTGAATAGTTACTTTTTAACTTTTTACTTTTCAGTGGACTTGAGGGAAGGAAAGGGGGGCCTCCTACCTTCCTTGAAGACTTTTCTTACTGATGTAAAAAAGTGGTTTTCTATTTAAAAGACTGAATCCCAAAAAGCAGAGTCAAGAAGAAACAAAGTATGGCCAGGTATAGTTAGAAGACACCCAGGACAGACCACCTGAAAAATGAAATACAAACTAAGCTTTATTATCAAGCAAATAAATGTAAATTCTTATGAGTAGGGGGTGGGGAAGGAGAGAGAAGAACAGAATGGGAAGTAATATAAGAAAGGTCTTGAGTAATATAAGAAAAAGCATTTACTTGGTTCATGTCTCAGAAACAGAAATGAACATGTTATAATATCATAATTAATTTAGAAATGTGTTCATATTAAGATAGCAACTTACTGCCTCCTCACCTTAGCCACTCTGTTTTTCATACATTATTGTTTTTTAAGTTTTTCCATTAATACCACCCCTCCTCCACTGAGGCTTCCATAAGGGCTGGCTCTTTTGCTGGAAATGTTCTTCCCCACTTTCTTTTCATTGTTTAGTTCCTTCTCAACTTTCTGACAAAAGATTAGAAAGAGGCTGTATTGGTACAGACAAAATTCTTCTGGCAAATAACCCAGTGGAGGGCAGGGGCCTACCTGAGACTTCTCTGAGCTATCACTCTACTGCTACTGAGAGATCAGCTTGCATTATTCACCTGTATATGAACCAAATGCTTACCCTTGTTGTTTTGTTTTTTCCTCCACCTGCTGGTGTTTTTTTTATAAGACCATCTGCAGATCATAATGGCTCAAATTACTCCACTGTGCTTTGGCTTGGCCTTGGAGCTGATGAGGCTGTCGGGCCCCTTCAGAGGGTAATGAGATGGGACCTGAATATCATGAGGCTGAAGAAGAGCTTTTCAGAGCCTGGCCTTTGTCCATCCTGTCTCATATTGGTCTTTGGTCATCAGGCTTCTCAGTTGGAGACTTAATATTAACACTTTATTTAAAAATCTTTGAAGAAAATACTTGAGAAGTTTAAGAGAAATAAAAATTGTAAACATCCAGCTGATTGAACTTCTGGCAGAAAAATACTCTCTGGCGCTTCTCTGAAGGAACAGTTTCATTCAGTACAAATTGGGTATATTTTCATGCACTTGAAGCTTTTGCTTTTCAGTAATTTTCCTGAGATCAAACAGGCAACTGCAAATATGCGTGTTACCTTCAGTAGAATCTGTTTACTTAATATTGGTGGCTTATTTTTATATGTTCAACAATGTTGTGTGCCTACCAGGTGCCAGTCACTCATGTTTAAGAGAGGAGGACATACGGATGAACTTCCTTGAGTCCCTGTCCATTATCACCTGGACATGGGGAAACAGGTTTTTATTCAAGTTCACCCAGGGGACTTCAGTTAAAGGCCCCACAAAATGTTGTTGGAGAAATCTGTTGTGATTGGAAATGATACGATTATTAGAAACTTGCCAGGGGAGAGAGTCTTCACAGAATGAATTCAGTAGCTTGAGCACTTACTTGGGCTTTTTGGAGAGGAGTTTGACAGGGTTATTTTAGGTGGGCAATAGTAAGTAGGGCTTGGCTGCGATTGTTCAGAATTTAAAAACCAGGGGCTAGCTTATTGGTTTGGTATGTGAAGCAGGGCTATTGTTGAAACTTTCTGTGGTTTTATTTTTGTAGAATACAATTGGAGGCTGCTATTGCTAATGCATATGGAGCTTAAATGGTTTGTGTTATAAGATGTGGTTTCTTTGCAGTTTATCTGTTTTGTAAGTTATGGTTTCTTTATATTTTTCTATTTTTTATGTGTGGTTTTTAAAATTCCATTCCTCAGCCCAGCCTTTTTGTTCTACTTAAGCCAGACTGTAGGGTAAACTACATTCACAGGGTGATAGTCATTCTACATCTACACTGCTAATCAAAGTATCTGTGGCTATGTTGGGGGTCACTTGAGTGTCAACAAACTTTATAATGTTTTGTTGTTTCCATCGAATAGTCATTTTGTGTGATAGTGGCTGAATAGCAGAATTTTAGATGTAGGGGATCACATATTTTAACACTGCAAAGCATGTAAACACTAAGAGAAGGATGTAATCAGTATGTAGCTCACTTTGTAGTTAGGAGCCAAGAATAGCAAATTAAACCAGAGAATATAACCTGTCTTTGATTTGTAGAGCCTGTAGTAGCAGGCATAGGGATATCAGGCAAATCACCCAAATTTATAAATTGTTTGTGTTTTTCAGATATTTGTAGGGACATTAAAGAAACTGGAAATATTCATGGGGATTAAATACAACATTCTTCCCATAAGATGGCACACATTCTGCCTTGAAAGCTATATATGACCAGGGCTACTCATTTTAAACCACTCTTTTGATCTCATGAAATTCTCTTGTAGGGAGATCTATAGCCTTAGTGGCATTTCCTAGTCCTCAAGTAGTTCTTGGAATCATGATATGTAGAAATTTCTTCACTTTTCAGGCTTACATTAAAACTTGAAATGAGTTGTGAGGAAAGAAAAATGTCTGGAATAGTCATTAAGTTCACAAATTGAAAGTTTTTCTTCTCATGATCTAACTTGTCTAAAGAGCTATTTTTTTTCTGAGACAGGAAATTGATGGGCCAAAATGGACCCTGAGTGATATCATGGACTATCCTGAAGGTAGACATCAGTTTACAAAAAAAGTAAAAAAAATAAAAGGCCCTATTTAATTTGTAGACAGTAATTAAGGGGCTTTAGTGCTGAAAATCTTATACCAGTCATTGGGGGAACATCTAGTTATGTATTTTTGGCCTAAATACTTGCATGAGATTATCTGATGTTCCATACAATTCTAATTTGAGCATGATGTGGCACCAGGTGGTAAAATTTAAAGAAAGATCAGAAGGTGTGTTTATGGTAGAAGAGAATGAACTTGTGTTTAAGTTATAAATCTTACAAGGTTTATAAAAATGAGGCATTTTCCACTTGAACATCTGTTTCTTTGTTCCTTAGTAAGTTCTATTTCTATGAAACTTTGTTATAAAAATTAGCTCCTTAAAAAAAATAGAAACCTCCCCCACTACTTGTGATGTGATAGGGGGTTTTAGACCTTTGATTGTCTGGTCTGTGTGGTATATGCCATATAATATGTCATGTAGTGTTTGACTCTATCTAGGAAACTGATTCCTTTTAATGACTAAAAAGTAATGTGTAGCTCTCAAAGGCAAATTGTTACCAATCAAAAGTGGCCCCTGCCCAAATGAATGTAGGTCCAAACCCAACAGAGGCTGCAATGGTTTGTTTCAGATAAATCACGAGTTACAGCGAAGTATTATATTCACACTAAGGAGTGACTAGAGGGTGCAAATAACAGTATTAAGGTGTTATATGTCCTATTGTTAAGAGGTAACACATATATATTAGAAAGACAAGAATTTAAAACTGCAGATAGGAGACTAGCTCGGGCAATAAGAAACAAAACCATGCAAAGAAGTGCATGGCAATCAAAGGCTGTAAGCATTTGAGGTCCTGTTCTGATGTTTTAGGTGAAAACTGTTTATTTCACATTGCCATGTCTGCTTGATCCAGGGGTGTTGGATCAGCAGTTGCCTTCAGAACATTATATGCATCTGGAGGAGTCTTAAAAATCTGGAGGCTTTGGTTAGGATGACTTTCCAGTGATCTAAGGAAGGTTGGTGTCTCTTTAATTGGGAAATGCAAATCCAAGGATTAATACCTTGTAATTAAACCAGGGTGCTGTTGGTCAGTAGGACTTAATAGAATATTTTCCATCAGAATTCAAGAGCTGCTACCCTCTGGTGTCTCCTCTGGAAGACTAGTTCTCTGGGTTTTCAGTCATGTAGAGGTTGGTTAGGAAGATACTGAGGAAAAGTCACAAATTAGATGGTAAGATGAAGCCTACAATAGTCCCTTTAAATATTTAGCCACATAAGTTTGTAACAGGATAGAATATTAAGATCTGGGTGATATTCCCAGATGTAGAGGGCTGCCACTCATCAAGTCATGACGGGAGCGTCAATAAACTCCAGTTGGATTTCATTAAGGCCAACAGCAACAATGTTGGTTATGGAAGTTCAAGGGTCTCTAAGAGTTTTGCTAATTTTTCTTTTAAAATAAATCTCCCTGTAGAAATCTACTGAAGATGAAAGATAATATGGACAAAATGAAGTTTTTGAGTGAGTGGTAAGATTTTTCAGAGTTTCATAAATACAGTTTTTGGTGACATGGGTTTCTGTAGTGCCAGAGACATAGATTTGAATTCTCTAGGTAGGATGATGGTAACTCTAAGAAATCCATTTGGAGATATCCAAGGGGTCCTTGAGGACTAGTCTCTTGTCCATACCTACCTTTACCATTTTTATTATTAATTAATTAATTCATTCATTCATTCATTTCCCCTTAAATTTTTAAAAATTATATTGTTTCAGTTACAGTTGACATTCAATACTATTTTCTATTAATTTCAGGTGTACAGCATAATGGCCAGACATTTATAAAATTTATGCAGTGATCCCCTGATTAGTCTAGTACACTCCAACACTATATATAGTTGTTGCAACATTATTGACTATATTCTCTATACTGTACTTTACATCCCTGTGACTATTTTGAAACTACCAATTTGCATTTCTTAATCCCTTTACCTTTTTCACCTAGCTCCCCAAACTCCCTACCCTCTGGCAACCATCATTTTTTTCTCTGTATCTATAAGTTTGTTTCTATTTTATTTGTTCATTTATTTTGTTCTTTAGATTCCACATATAAGTGAGGTCATATGGTATTTGTCTTCCTCAGTCTGACTTATTTCACCTAGCATAATATCTTCTAGGTCCATCCATGTTGTTGCAAATGGTAAGATTTCATTCTTTTTTATGGCCATTGTATATATGTACCACAATTTTTTTTAAATCCAATTGTCTATTGATGAGTACTTGGGTTGCTTCCAAATCATGGCTATTGTAAATACTGCTGAAATGAACATAGTGGTGCACATATCTTTTTGAATTAGTGTTCTAGCTTTCTTTGGATAAATACCCAGAAGTGGAATTGCTGGTTCATAGGTTAGTTCTATTTTTAATTTTCTGAGGAATCTCAATCATTTTCCATAGTGGATGCATGAATTTGCAATCCCACCAATAGTGTATAAGAGTTCCCTTTTCTCTGCATCCTTGCCAACTCTTGTTGTTTGTTGATTTATTAATGATAGCCATTCTGACAGGTGTGAGGTGATATCTTATTGTGGTTTTAATTTGCATTTCTCTGATGACTAGTGACATTGAATATCTTTTCATGTCTATTGGCCATCTATATGTCCTCTTTGGAGAAATGTCTGTTGAAGTCCTCTGCCAATTTTAAAATTGGATTGTTTGTTTGTTTGTGTTAAGTTGTATGAGTTCTTTACAAATTTTGGATATTAACCCTTTATCAGGTGTATTATTGGTGAATATATTCTCCCATTCAGAAGGTTGTCTCTTTGTTTTGTTGATGGTTTCCTTTCCTGTGAAGAAACATTTTAGTTTGATGTAGTTCCATTTGTATATTTTTTCCTTTTGTTTCCCTTGCCTGAGGAGATACATTAGAAAAAAATTACTAACAGCAATGTCAAAGAGTTTACTCTTCATATTTTCTTGGATTTTTATGGTTTGAGTTTTTACATTTAAGTTTAATCCATTTTGAGTTATTCTTGTATATGGTGTAAAAAAGTGGTCTAGTTTCATTTTCTGCATATATTCAGGTTTACCAACACCATTTATTGAACAGACTGTCTTTATCCCATTGTATATTCTTGCATCCATTGTCAAATATTAATTGACCATGTAGGTGTGTGCTTATTTCTGAACTCTATATTCTGTTCCATTGACCTATGTGTCTGTTTTTATGCCAATACCATGCTATTTTGATTACTATAGTATTATAGTGTAGTTTAATATCATGTAGTGTGATACCTCCAATTTTGTTCTTTTTTTTCTCAAGATCGCTGTGGCTATTCAGGGTCTTTTGTGGTTCAATATGACTTTTAAGATGATTTGTTCTAGTTCTGTGAAAAAATACCATTGGTGTTTTGATAAGGATTGCATAGAATCTATAGATTGCTTTCAGTAGTCTGGACATTTTAATGATGTTAATTCTTCCTATCTAGGAGCATGATGTATGCTTCCATTTATTTGCATCTTCTTCAGCTTGTTTCTTCAGTGTCTTATAGTTTTCTGAGTATAGGTTTTTTACCCCCTTGGTTAAATTTATTCCTGGGGTGTTATTTTTTTTGTCTGTTTTTGATTTATGAAATTGTAAATGGGATTGTTTTCTTAATTTCTCTTTCTGACAGTTCATTATTAATGTATAAAATGCAAGTGATTTCTTAATATTAATTTTGTATCCAGCTACTTTACTGAATTCATTTATCAGTTGTAATAGTTTTTTGATGGAATCTTTAGGGTTTTTCCTATGTAGTATCATGTCATCTGCAAATATTGACAGTTTTACTTCTTTCTTTCTTTCCAATTTGAATGCATTTTCTTTCTTTTCCTTGTCTGATTGCTGTGGATAGGACTTCCAATACTATGTTGAATAAAAGTGGTGATAATGGGCATTCTTATCTTGTTCCTGATATTAAGGAGACCATTTTTAGCTTTTCCCCATTGAGTATGAGGCTAGCTGTGGGTTTGTCATATATGGCCTTTATTATGTTGAGGTATCCTCCTTGTATTTGCATGTTGCTTGAGAATTTTTATCATAAATGGATGCTGGATTTTTTCAAATGCTTTTTCTGCATCTATTGATATGATCATATGGTTTTTATCTTTCATTGTGTTTACGTGGTGTATCACTTTAATTGATTTGCAGATATTGAATCAACCTTGCATCCCAGGAATAAATCCCACTTGATTATGATGCATGATCTGTTTAATGTGTTGATGAATTCATTTGCTAATATTTTGTTGAGAATTTTTGCATCTACGTTCATCAGGGATATTGGTTTATAGTTTTCTTTTTTTGTAATGTCTTTGTCTGGTTTTGGAATCAGGGTAATTATGGCCTCATAAAATGAGTTTGGGATACTTCCCTCCTCTTGGATTTTTTGGAAAAGTTTGAGAAGGTTAGGTGCTAATTCTTTTTTGAATATTTGGTCAAATTCACCTGTGAAGCCATCGGTCCAGGATTTTTGTTGAGAGTTTTTGACTACTAATTCTACTTCATTACTAGTAATCAGTTGGTTCAGATTTTCTGTTTTTTCTCAATTCAGTCTTGGAAGGTTGTACATATGTTTCTAGGAATTTATCCATTTCTTTCAGGCTGTATAATTTGTTCACATAAAATTGTTTGTAAAATTTACTCATAATCCTTTGTTTTTCTGTGGTGTCAGTTGTCACTTCTCTTTCACTTCTGATTTTATTTACTTGGGCTTTTTTTCTCTCTGTTTTGATGAGTCTTGTTGAAGGTTTATCAATTTTGCTTATCTTTTCAAAGAACCAGCTCTTGATTTCATTGATCTTTTGCATTGTTTTTTAGATTCTATTTTGTTCATTTCCACTCTGATACTTAATATTTTCTTCCTTTTACTTTCTTTGGGCTTCGTTTGCTCTTCTTTTCTAGTTCCTTTAAGTATAAGGTCAATTGTTTATTTGAGATTTTTCTTGTTCCTTGAAGTAGGCCTGTACTACTATGAGTGTCCCTGTTAGAACTGCTTTCACTGTGTCCCATAGAATTTGGATGATTGTGTTTTCATTTTCATTTGTCTCAAGCTATATTTTTATTTCTCCCTTGATCTTGTTGTTGACCCATTCATTATTTAGTAGCATGTTATTTAGCCTCCATGTGTTTGCGTGTTTTTCAGTTTTTTTCTTATGATTGATTTCAAGTTTCATATCACTGTGGTCAGAAAGATGCTTGATATGATTTCAATCTTTTAAAATTTATTGAGACTTGTTTTGTGGCCTCACATGTGGTTTGTCTTGGAAAACATTCCATGTGCACTCAAAAAGAATGTATATTCTCCTACTTTGGGGTGAAATACTCTACAAATATCAATTAAATCCATCTGGTCTAGTGTGTCATTTATGACTGCTGTTTTATTCTTGATATTCTATCTGAAAGATCTGTCCATTGGTGTCAATGGGGTGTTAAAGTCCTCTACTATTATTGTATTACTGTCTACCTCCCCCTTTATGTTGGTCAATATTTGCTTTATATACTTAGGTGCTCCAAATTGGGTACATAAATATTTATAAGGGTTATATCCTCTTGTTGGATTGATCCCTTTATCATTATGTAATGTCCTTGTTTGTCACTTATTATAGCCTTTATTTGAAAGTATATTTTGTCTGATATAAATATTGCTACCCCAGCTTTTTTTTTGGGGGGGGGATGTTTCACTGGCATGAAATATCTTTTCCATCCCTTTATTGCCAGTCTGTGTGATCTGACTGAGTCTCTTGTAGGCATCATATATATGGGTCTTGTTTTCTTATCCATTCAGCTACCCTATGTTTTTTTTATTGCAGTATTTAATCCATTTACATTTAAAGTGATTATTGATAGGTACATTCTTTTTGCCATTTTATTATGCATCTTTATGTTCTTCCATCCCCGCCCCATCTTCTTTTTCTTACAGAAATCCCTTTAACATTTCTTGTAATACTGTTTTGGTGGTGATGAACTCCTTTATCTCTTTCTTGTCTGAGAAGCTGTTTATTTCTCCTTTAATTTTTAATACTAGTCTTCCTGAGTAGAGTAGTCTTGGTTGTAGGTTCTTACTTTTCATCGCTTTAAATGTTTCATGCTAATCCCTTCTTGCAATCAAAGTTTCTGTTGAAAAATCACCTGATAACCTTATGGGAGCTTCCTTGTAAGTAAGCAGTTGCCTTTCCCTTGCTGCTTTTAGAATTCTCTCTTTGTCTTTAACCTTTGCCATTTTAACTATAATGTGTCTTGGTGTAGGGCTGTTTGGGTTCATATTATTTGGGATTCTCTGTGCTTCCTGAGCTTGTCTGTGTATTTCCTTCATCAGGTTAAGAAAGTTTTCGGTCACTTTTTCAAATAGATTCTCAATTCCTTGCTTTCTGTCTTCTTCTGGTTCTTCATGATGTGATTGCTGTTATACTTGATGTTGTCTCAGAGGTCTCTTAAACTATTTTCTTTTCTTTTTTTTAAATTATTTTTTGGTTTTGCTGTTCCTATTGGGTATTTTTGCTACCTTGTCTTGTTAAACACTGATTTGATCCTCTGGTTCATCTAGTCTGCTGGTGATTCCTTCTAGTGCATTCTTCATTTTAATTATTGTATTCTTCACTTCTGATTCGTTCTTTTTTATGGTTTCCGTGCCCTTTTCTTAATGCTTTCTATGTCTTTGTTTTGCTGAAGTTATCACTATTACTAAGTTCACTAAGCATTCTTATAACCATTGTTTTGAACTCTGTATCTGGTAGGTTGCTTGCATCCATTTTATCTAGTTATTTTTCTGGAGATTTTTCCTGTTCTCTCATTTGGGACATATTTGTTTCCTCATTTTGGCTGCATCTCTGTGTTTCCTTTTATGTATTAGGTGGACCTGTTATATTTCTCAGTCTTGGCTGAGTGGCCTTATGTAGTAAGTGGTTTGTGGGGCCCAGTGGCACAATCTCTCCGGTCACCTGAGCTGGGTGCCCTAAGAGTGTCCCTTGTGTGGGTTGTGTCTGTCCTCCTGTTACATTTGAGCCTTGATTGCTATTGGCACATCAGTGAGTGGGAATGACCCTCAGGCTGACTGGCTATGGGGTTTGGCCATGTCCACAGCTTATGGACTGCTGTGTTAGGGAGCTTATCTCGTGAAGTGGGATTTGCCCCAGTGGGCCCTGGTGCCTGCTGAGACTGCCCTTTGAGTATGGTGTTTAGGGGATAGGTGGGAGGTGCTCTGCTGTGGTCTGATGCCAAAAACCAGGTATGTTGGTTCTGGGGCCTTTTGTGGGGTGGGGTTGGGAGGGCTCCAGTGCAGGCCTAGGTCAGCCATTGTGTGCGACTGGCTGGGTACTACCTGGTAGGAACAACAAAGCAATCCATGTTTGGTCACTGCTTTTGCTGGACCTGGAGCATGTGGAAGAGGCCACACTGTCAACTGAGGATGTCTGCCATCAGTATTGGGCTTGGGGTAGATCTGCAAAAAGCCCAGAGTACCCTGAGACCTGCTGTCACCTGCCATCTCTCATAAGGCTCAGTCACTGTTAGAGTCTCATGCAGTATGCAATTTGGGTGAAGTGGGGTCTCAGTGAGTCACCAGAGTAGGGTTAATGTTCACCAGGTTAATGTAGATTCTGGTTTGGCACCAGTGCTGTGACTGGAGCTACTCAGTGAAAGTCTCAGAGCTCACTGATACCAGGTGCTACCTGCTGGGGACACATGGACCTCCAAGAGTTGTCCAAGAAAGAGTGCAATGTGGACAGGGTTGGCTACTTGCCGAGAAAATGCTTCAGGCATTGAAAGAATTGGGTCAGGCAGAGTCCCAGGGAGTTAGCAGGGTGGAGCAAGTGGGTGGAGCCAAGGCAAAATCAGATTTGGCCATGTGAGTTAGGGCTCAACACAGGAAAGATGGTGCCTGCCTGCCAGCTGCACTGGAGGAGGGTTCTATATAGGAAAAATGGTGACTCTCCATCTAGTCCTCTCCTTGGAGCCACACAACTGTCTCTCCCTCTATGTCTCTGTAGCCTCCTGGGTCACTGTCCCTCTGTGAGAGCCCAGGGTGAGTGCCTGCAAATGAGTGAGTTTGTGTGTGAGCCATTAAATAGGATGTCTGTGTTTCCTGCAGCCTTCTGTCTCACCTGGATGGTCTGCGTTTCCACTGTTTTTGACAGCCAGATGTTGTGGGGGTTTCTCTTCCCAGCACTGGTATTTGAGGTTGAGGAGCCTGGGGTGGGGCTGGAGTCCTCACTCCTTCAGGGGAACCTATGTGGCTGAGATATCCTTCCTTATTCTCAACCATCACACACAAATGAGGAGCCACCCATTTTGGTCTTTGCCTTTCCTACTAATCTTGATGTTGCTTCATTTTTATATCCTTAGTTATAAAATCTATTCAGAAATTTTATATGATTCTCTACATTGATTGTTCTATAATTTAGCTGTAATTTTAATGGCATCACAAGAGGAGGCAAGCACAACATTTATCTACTCTGCCATCTTGAATCCTGCCTCCCTACCTTTACAGTCTTTAGATATAATATTAGTGACAGATGAAATATGCACCAGGTACTTGCTCAGCAATTTCAGTAAAGTTTTCCAATCAGAGTGAAGTACATCTCACTCTTGTGGGTAATTTTATGTAAATTTTTGTAGATGTCTCATTTCATAAGTTCTCTGGCACCACCAGAGGCTTATGTAAAAATGGGAGAGATTATCTTTTTTTGGCCCTGTGTAGTATCAGAAAGCCTTGATTTTAGTGAGAGCTGACTGCTTGGTAGAGTAGTCAGCCAGAGCATATTTTATCATTTAAATTACGCTTTTTTTGTGTATGGTTCAACTACTATAATAATGTCCTCTTTAGGGAACATCAAGATACTTGGCATTCCTTAATATGATGACCATTTTTATTTGGGCTCCTTACCAATTTCACTATTTCTAGAGCACTCTCAAATCATGCATCTCCACACAGGTGTGTTTACTATAAGTGTATGTATTAATCTTTTTATCCTGAGCTCATTAACAAGCTTTAATGAGTGCATTGAGCTCTGCTGTTTGAACTGATTTTGCCTCTGGCAAGAGGTTGATATAGAGATGAGTTTTGATATATCATGGCATGTCCAAACTGAAAATACTATGAAGATGTGATCCATCAACAAATGTTATTAAATGTGAATTTTCTATGAGATTCTCTGACAAATCTTATTTGAGGCATGGAGAGTTCCCAAGAAGATTTTAAGATTTGTGAGTTTCCCCTTTCTCAGGTAGAAATGTAGCAGACTTCAAGGCATTAAAAAGGTGGATAGAAATGTGAGAGATAAAAATACCAAGAGTTCCTATGAGGTGAATCTGCTTGCTGAGAAATGTTGAGTTTTCTGGTAAGTGACAAGGACTATCTTGCATGAAGGAAAATTACACTCAAAGGGGATCTTAGGTCTAAGTTGGTAGATGCCTCCACATACTTAGCTGAGGCTGCTACTGCTCTGAAACAAGGTAGAATATTGTTTTTGTTACCAGTGAAAAGTTGTAATAAGCTATTGGTCTCTATGGATTCCATGAGGACAAGTCAACACTTCGAATACTTGTCTAGAATATTTGTGTACCAACAAGTGGAGAAATTATAATAATCAAGTAGTAATTTATGAGAGGTTGTTAGTGGACTAATTTTAAATCACAAAATGTCTGCTTATGATTAGATGTCCAATAGAATGCTAAGGATTTAGTTATAGAAATGTGGTGATTTCAAAAAAATTAAGATTACATTGTGTGCAGTAATTGATTTGAGGAGATTTAAGGCATTTAAGATCTTGGTTAAGGATTTATTAAAAATAACAAAAGGGTTCTATAAAATTCTGAGGCACAACAACCAACTATAATGTTGGCCTTCCCAGAAAAAAATGAACAGGTATTAGCTATCCTGATTTAGCAATACTGGAGAAAGCAGAGCACAGATACAAAATAAGAGGACTTAGGTGGTAACTGGGATAACATGTTATTGGGGTTTTGTTCCACAGGGAAAAAGATAAGCCTATTAATAGCTCTGAGGTCCTGGATAAATTAATGTCCTCATCTGCCACGTGTAATAACTATGAGGAAAGGAGTGTTACAAAGCCTGGTACAAAGTATGTTAATATTTCTTTCCAAATCATCTTTGATGTCTTTCAGTCTCTCTGTAAATTTGGGTTTTAAAGTTTTCTTTAAACTTTAAACTTTCTGTGAGAGTTTGAGAGAGTTAGAGGGACCAATCTGAACCCTAATGGGTTTGTTGCCAGTTAGTGAAACTCTTTGATCATAAAGAATCTAGCTCCTTCTAGAATTGTTCAATTTGGGGTAGATTTAATATAAATCATGGTATATATAAATCAATGAACTAGTAAATTAATGTCTACATTAACTATGACCTGAGTCTTCAAGAATTTCAGGGAAGACACAGACTTATTAATTCTGTTAATATACTGAATCTTTATCTAATTGCAGGTGTGGTACCACAAAAAAAGAAGAAATGTCCAAAAGTGACAGAAGCTTGGACCTGGGAAGTGCTTGGGGATTGCTAATGATGCCCACCACATGGGTATCTCTCAGGCAGAGGTTATGGGACAATGGTGGAGAACAACACTGATTTCTCTTAAGCACCTACATTGTTTGGTCATCATATTTTTCTCCTTCCGTTTCTTATTGGTCACATCCAGTAGTTTTTTGAGTGCCCTTTTTTCCTGCATTATCTGGGAATTTCTCCTTCTGTAAGTGTAAGCAATTATTTTATGCATTGGGGCATATAATTGTTTAATTTGGAGAGTTGAAAGTTTCCTCTGAGTTTTTTTTATCTGTTATTATGTCAGAATATTCATTCAGATGCTGTAGTTGAAGCAAAGGAATTATTTATAATTTTAACTTAATTATATCTCCAATGTAAGTTTGAATTTGTCTCTATTGACAAATAGCAAAGTCTGAACTGTAGTCACACTGGCATCAAAGTCTATGTTCAATGCTGTAGAAATATGCTTAACAATCTGTTTTTTGATTGTTCAGTGGCTTAATTGGGTCTCTGCTTATAAGACTGAAGACTTTTGTCAATCTTTACAAGTTTGTCATCTTGTACAACCCATAAGAAAACCACTCTTATTTTGACAGCCCTATTGAACCAATTAGCTGTTCCATGGAACCACTGCCATTGATCTCAACTACATCATGATCCTAGTGAGAATTTCCCATCAAAGCTTTTGCCCCTGAAGGGCCTGCTAGTATGCAAACTACTTGATGTGTCTGGCAATCAGGATTATAACTCTAAGGCTAGTCTTAATTTCTCAGTAAATTTTCATTTTATTTTCTTTAGACTTAGGAAAATCTTAGATGGTGTCTCTTAATTTTGACCAGGATGATGGGTTAAAGTCTACTTGTAAGGGCCCCCTGTTGAGTTGTTTAGCTTTAAGAGACAGTTGAAATTAAGGCAACTCAGACAATGAGATAGGACTGAGTTAGAAAGAGGTGACAGAGCAGAAGTTGGAGGAAGAGTATATAACAAAGATAGAGGTATGGGCAGATAATGTGAGCAAGAATTGGTGTCGGGCTTAGTCAAGGAATCTCTTAAAGATACAAGTTTTGAATCTGAATTTCTTTTTGAAGCTTCTTCATGTTAATCAAAGCATGGTAACAGTTGAGCGTTAATGATTATGTTCCCCTTCTGTCCTAACGTGTCTCTTAAGTGATTTCAAAATTTTTCTCAAGTGGCTTCTGAAATTCTAAAATGTCCTTTGTGAGACTACGTTTCTTACAGAGATAAAACAAGAATCAGAATTATAATGGGAAATGTGTCCAAAGCCAGAGTCCTACCAGACAGTGGCAAACGTCTACCCACAATGAACAGATTATGGACAGGTCAGAGATGCTGCTCCTGTCACCTGGGACTCCAGCTACTCAGTCTAAAGGGTTTGGCCTTCCCCTGTCACTAACCTGTCAGTGACTCAAAGCAGGCATAATTATTGAGAGTGGGTCTCCCCCAGAGCAAATTCCTCAAACGTGAGATAAGATAGAGGTATGTCACTGTGATGTTTTGATGGATAACTTGAGTATTTCTTCAGGAAGGCACTGATTTCCTTAGAACTTTTGTTCATGAGTCATCAGGGCCAACTTGGACCCAGGTCTGCCTCTCAATCTGTGAAGTTCTATTGTAAACAGACATCTTCTTTGATGTGCACAGGTAGACAGAAAAATTAACTTTTAAAACAGCGGTTCTCAACCTTCCTAATGCCACAACCCCGTAATATAGTTCCTCATGTTGTGGTGACCCCCAACCATAAAATTATTTTCGTTGTTACTCTATAACTTTAATTTTGCTACTGTTATGAATCGCTTTGTAGACATCTTTTTGTTTTCTGATGGTCTTAGGTGACCCCTGTGAAAGGGTCGTTCAATCCCCAAAGGTGTTGTGACCCACAGGTTGAGAACCACTGTTTTAAAATGTTGGTGCTTGATCAAATTAATAATCTTCAGGAGGCCAAAAACAGTTCCTAAAAGGGCTCAAATCCTAGGAGTCAAAATAAGTTCAGTGAGGGAGCTCAGTAAAATGGGCTTAGAGCTCAGACCTAGTGCTGAGGCTTAATCACTGTGACTAGCTAGGGCCTCCTATCAGGATACCCAAAGAACCTCTCTCTGTACTACTACTGAATCAGCTATTAATACTTATGACTCCTGACTCCAGGCCAATTCTGCTGGCCTGTCTCAGTGTCACATGATGGTTGCATTGTGCAATACCAAAAATAACCATTCATTCATTCATCCATTCAGTATTTGCTGAGAGAACCCCATGTGCTGTACACTGGGGACACAGTGGGGCAGTAGCTCTCAAGCTTGAGTGTGCAACATAATAATCTGGAGAGCTTGTTAGAATACTAACCTCGGTCCTCACCTCCAGAACTTATGATTCAAGAGGTCTGGTGATAGGCCTGAAAATTTTCATTTTTAACAGTCTCCCAGGTGATGCTAATACTGCTGGTCTGGGGCCCCACTTTGAGAATCACTGCAATGGAAAAACAAATACTCAAGAATGATAGGTCAGGACTGACAAGAAGAAATATTCTTTATTTACATTGTGGCTTGTTGAAATTCCCAGCTGAAAGTGATATCCACTTGGGCAGCAGTTGGGACAGTTTATCTTGTGTGAATTTCACACTGAATTAGGTATGAGAACATGAGATAATTAATTATAATAATAATTCTGATGAATTCCAGTGATGCTGCCATACCCCTTAAGTATTGCTTAAACCTCACCTACCCCCACCCCCAGCAAATTCTGAGGTGTCCCTCCTAATCCAGCACTGCTGCCTCCTCCTAAATTTTTTCTTAAGTAGCTTAAGTTATGTGTCCTTGCTGTATACTCTGTCTGTGTTCCTAGAATTGACAGTTCTTACTTTTATCCCTTTTTAGGAGGTGAAAGGAGCTCGGTTTTCAAGCTACACAGTCTTGAGTTTGAGTCCTGGCTTCCCTTATCATTGGGTGCATGATCTTGAGAAAACAGTTCAAATCCTAATTTGAATAATGAGAATGATTACACCTGTCTCATACAGCTGTTGTGAGAATTAAATAATGCCAGATTATACAACAATGATATTTACTTTCCTTTTGTCTTCTTTTTTTTTAGACATGGTTTCAGGTATTATTATTATGTACATTTTACATGTGGGAAGAAGAGACTCAGAAATCTCACATAGTAAGGCCTTAGTCAATACAATAAATGGCAGAACCAAGCCTTGAAATATCTAAATGTTCAAACACCAATCATCACACTTTTGTTTCTGTACCATACTGGTAGCACACTTCCTGCAAACAATATTTTTTTCAGATTTTACATACATGTAAAGTCATGTGTTACTTTTATAACTGGTGACTCAGACCCATAGGTTAGTCTCCTACTCTTCTACATTTGTGCAGGGATGAAGGGAGGAACACATGTAGGCTCCATTCTTGGTCTCCACTCAGTATCTATACCTGGCTTCTGAAGAAAGGCCTTATAATCAGTCAAGAAGAGCTCCTGTGTTCTTTCTTCTTACACTTGCTCTTAAAGGCATGACCTTGGTCATGGCAGCAGAAAATTACCATCTTAGAGAAGGAAAAAATGAATATAGGAATATTGCCCAGTGAATTAGCTTTCTACTGTTGTGTGACAAAACACCACAAATTTTTCAACTAAAAGACAGCACATAGAAATTATCTCACAGTTTTTGTACATAAGGAGTCCTAACAAGACTTAACTGGGTCTTAGAAAGCTGCAATCAGTGCTGGTGGGGCTGTGTTTATGCCTGAGGGCTTAACTGGGGAAGAATCCACTTTCAAGCTCTTTCAGGTTGGCATAATTCATTTCCTTGTTGCTTTGTGGCTGAGGCCTCCAATGTTTTGGTGGCTGTTGGCAGATGTAAATGTCCTCTCTCTGGATTCATTTCCATTTCCATTGTAGTGAAAACAATGTAAGTAATATTTCTTAAGCATGAGCACTAAAATTTACTCAAAAATCATATGGGCATTAATATTTTTTACGATTTTTTATTGGGGAATTGGGGGAGGGGAACAGCACTGGGGAGTCTGGGGAAGGGGAACAAACAAGTTGCTGTCCTTTGGTTCTTCAATCTAGCTGTGGAGGACATTCTGTCACTGGCCCATGTTGGTATTATCATTGCGCTCTTCCCAGGTGAGGCAGATCAGTCACTGGCCTCTGGAAAGGTGCTCACAGCGGCTCTTGGCAGCTCACACTGGCTGCTGACCACTCACGCTGGTTGCTGGCCACACACGGTAGCTTATGGCAGCCTACTGCAGCAGTTTGCTGTTGCTGGCGACTCATGGCATCCCAGCTCCAGGTTGAGCTGGGATTCACCATCTTAGCTGTACAGGGCAGTGTCACTGGCCCTCATGTGGGGTCTGAACTGGGGCCCTGCTGCTCAGAGCTTGTGTCCCAAGCCAGCTCTTAATGAATGCACCACTCATCCGGCCCTGGGCATTAATTTTTAAATAGATACTTGACTATTAAATTCAACCCACATAATAGAAATGCCAGAAATGTATCCTGTGAAAATAATGATCAAAACAGAATTAAGGTGACTTGACAACTTTTCCTTTAGTGTGTGGGTCCACAAGTTGCTCTGAGAGTAGGAAAGTTGGATGAGCTCAATTAGAAATCCACAGGTCTTCAGCTGGTACTACTGCACACTTAATTTTCTCCCCCACAATCCCCTCCTCTCTTACCAGCCCCAAGCTCTTCTCTTTCATCATTAGGCAGCTTCTACTGCTTGGGTGTCATTCACTAAATTCCTTGTCCGACCTGGATTATTAGAAGCACTGGAGACACAGCTGGGAGCCAAGTCCCAGCATCGCAACTCCTCAAGGCTCAGTTCAGTTCAGTACATGTTGGCTTGGGGTTGAATATATCACAGTTCCAGTAACGGAAACTTAGATAATTTTGAAGATGAAAAAGCTTTCATGTAAGTCATTATCAGTAGTTTGTACTTTTCTCAGGTAAAGATGTGGACTTGCTTTAGGGGAAGGAGATGGTTGGTGTCTTGTGTTCTTAGTCGAAGAAGGACCACGTTGGTAGGCTCTTTCCATCATATAGGTCTGGGATTGACAAACTTTCTTCATCTTCTTGGGAAAACCAAAGTCTCTCCCTTACGCCCTTGGAAGTAAGGCAATTGGGGTTGCACTCAAGAGTTGGTATCTCTGAAGATTCTTGCTGGGAAAAATGTCTCTGTCGTTGGACTTTTCAAAATAAGCATTTGCAAAATTTGGAGGCAGCAGCCAAAGGAAGAGCCTTCTAAGCTCCAGGACCCATCACAGCTCCAGAGAGGACAGCTGGGCTCAGCCAAGCTGTGATTTTAGTGATCTCATGGAAAGGTGAGAAGGCCATACCGGGAAGAGGAAGGAGCATAGCAGCTGCAACTTGGACAAAATCATCTCAGTAGAGAAAGGGGTGACTGGGTGATAAATACGTGACATGACTTGAGTTAGGTGATTCACTAACATTAATAGAAGGACCACAGAATGCTGGTGTTGGGCTGCATTGAATTCAGATGACAAACCTTGGTATCTTCATTGCAGGTCATGGTATGCATAGACAAAGTGAACATGGAGTCCAGCTATTAAGCTCCTGGACTTGCTGCTTTCTTGAGGCCTCAGGAGCTGATGGGTAAGTCCCTCTCAGATGCCAGCTCCACAGCTTTACTGTTATGAGCTTTCAGACTTCAAGTCTTTCCTGTCTTCTGTGTTTTTGAGTCATGATTCTGAACAGCAAATGATCTTTATCTTGGGGGTGGGGGGAGTTGTAAAAACATCATCTCCATTCTGGATCAAGACATGATTTTTTCAAAGTCAGATTTATTTTTCTAATTCTGAAAAGAAATTTTAAAATTCAATATATGATATAAGGAGAGAAATGTTTTTATTAAAGGCATGCCTATGGCTTACATCTCAGTTCATGTCTCCCTTCAGAAACATACAACACTGTGTCTATAGTGTATCATGTGAAAGAGGAAATCCTGAAGATAGCAAAAGATATTTGAGGAAAATTTTTACACAAACAACCCCAATGTTATATCTGGATCCATCATTACAAGATCCTTGTTTTACGATGCTGTGAGATATTAAAATCTTACCATGGAACACTGTAGAACCTCAGGAAGTTCTAAGAATTGGCAGATGGTTCCTATTCAGGGATGATTGAAGTGTTCTTCTGGGCTGGCGGCTTGCTGGTGGACCACAAGGAGTAAAGAGCACTTTAAACTCATTCCCTTCTCCTCTCCTGCATGGTTAGATTGTTTCTTCAGATATTTGGTTTGACAAGGATGATTCTTGACATTTCATTACTTTTTAGTCTGTCCAGTTTCATAGACCGTATAACCACATCTTTCAAAGTACTTTTGTAAAGGAAGAATGTCCTTATCTTTCATTTTGATCCTAAAACCAGAAACTGGCCTTTGGATATTATTATTTTTAGATAGATCAGAACATAAAAGTACACTGACAATAAGAGGAAAAGAAGATGAGAAACTCCCAGGAGCATGGCCTTGACAACTGCCTGAAATGCCCTTGGTGGCTCTTCCTTCCATCTACCTCTCCCTCTTCCCCTCATCCCAATTCCTTTTTAAGTTCTAACATCTTTTGTTATTATTAAACCCTGGGATATTGAAGCAGTGACTCATCACTGAAAGCTGTCCTTTCAAAATAATAAAATTGCTAACGAAATTTAAAAATATATTACCAGGTGTGTGTGTGTGTGTGTGTGTGTGTGTGCATGCACACACATGTGTGTGTATTTGTGGTGGGGGGCACGATACCATTTTATTGCTTATACAGGAATAAAGTTCAATATTTTCTTCAATCAGTTATGCTCTAAAAAAGGAAAATATTTATTATTTCTAGAAGCAGTTGAGCAGTATGGGTAGTTATTAGGAGTTTGACAGAACCAGTTTTGAATCCTGTATGTGTGACTTGTTATTTACCTTTCTATGTGTTCTTTTACCTTTGTGAACTTAAATAATGCGTTAAGGTTAAATAACAATTGTGAGTTTCATTTGTAAAATGGTGTATCTCTTCACACTTGCATCTCACTTTTGTTTAAGGAGTTTAGAGGGAATGGAAGTAACATGCCCAGCAGAGTGCCCAATGCATAATGGGTGCTCATTATCATGGACATCGAAGAACCCTTATCTGGGCAGGGAACAGAGCCCTGTCTGTGAGTTAGGGCTTGGTCAGCAGCTGAGAACACAGGCTGAGGGAAATGTATGAGGCTGGGAACTCTTCTGGCAGTTTAGGGAACTAGTCTGTGCATAAGCCACCTGTTAGTTGAGTGTAGTAGACTTCAAAAATGGTGTTCCCAGGCTGGCCAGTGGCTCAGCTGGTTAAGAGCTCACTTGGAAGCACCAGCTCTGAGCAGCAGGGCCACGGTTCGGATCCCACATTGAGGGCCAGTGACGCTGCACCTTCTAAAGCTAAGATGATGAACAACAGCTCGACATGGAGCTGGGCTGCTATGAGTCGCCGGTGATGGCATAGGCTGCAGTGGGTTACCGTGAGCTATGTGAGTGGCCAGCAGCCAGCAAGAGCTGCTGTGAGCCACCATGACGGGCCGACCAGTGACAGGCGACCATTTGCCTCACCCAGGAAAAGTGCAATGATCATACCAACATGGGCCAGTGAAGCGACATCTTCCACAACTAGACTGAAGAACAAAATAGCAATTTGTCTACCTGTTTGTTCCCCTTCCCCGATTCCTCAACGCTGATCCCCTCCCCCAATTCCCGAATAAAAATCTTAAAAAAATGGTGTCCCCCTCATCAAGAGATGAGGTTTATCTCCCCACTCCCTCCACCTCACGTCGCCCCCTTTTAACCAAATCTAGGTTGGCTTTTTTGCCAATAGTGTGTAGGGAAAGTTATATGTTATACAAGTTAGAAGCCTAGTTAGCCTCAAAAGCCTTGCAGTATTGCCAATTTACAACCCAGTTTCTATGTGAAGTCTATCCTGCTGTGAGGTGACAGACAAAAGCCCAGTCATTATTAGCACTCCAGCCAGTAACCAGGCACAGGAGTGAGGCCATTCAGGACCAGCAGGCAAAGAGTGAGCAGCAGGCTGGCCTAGACTATATGAATGATCCAGTAATGTGAACAGTGCAAGAACTCATTGTTTTAATATAGTAAAATGCCAATTGTAGAATCTAGGTAGTGGGTATGGAAGTGTATACTCTACGATGCTTTCAATTTTTCTAAAGTTTGAAAATTTTCAAAATAAAATATTAGGGGTAAAAAAGAACATGTCACATTCTCCTGGGGAAAATAGATAATGGATGTCATTCTTTTTAGTATCTAAATGATTTATAGCATATTATCACTTATCAAGCATTCTATTTTGAACATTTAAAAATTACCATATAATATATTTTTTTAAAATAACTAGTTGTTGTAAGTCTGTAGTTTTTGGAATGGTTTGTTTTTCATCCAAAGCAGATTGATAAACTGAGGTGCCCTCTTCTCTGAGTGTCAGATAAATGCTTAAACCTCTCCCTTGTTTGATGGAAGCATCTCATGACATCAAATCTTTTTGGGGGTCTTGGGGGAAAGGAGGAGCTTATATTTTTCATAGTCACTTTTGGCTTAAATTTCCCATTGCCCTTGAATTGGTTAGGGTCATATAAGCACTGCACCTGTGCTGTCGCTGTCCCATAAGTTGTGAGGCTAAAACTCAGTCCTCTTTTCTGATAGGAAAAAAAAAAAGAGGCAGAGAGAAATCTCACAAAAGGTTTTGATTTTATTGAAGTGTATTGAAGTATAACTTACACTGAATAAATTTTATCAATCAAAAGTGTACCATTTGATGAGCTCTGACAATTGTATATACCTGTGAAATCACCACCACTAACAGGAAGAGAACATTTCAATCACTCCAAATGGTGCTCATCTGTGGTCAGCCATCTCTATGCCCACAGCCCCAGGCAATCACTGGTCTGCTTTCTGGTACTATATATGTTTGCACTTTCTAGAATTTTATATAAATTGACTCATATAGTATGTGCTTTTACTAGTCTGGCTTCTTTCATTCAGGGTAATGATTTTGAGAATTATCCATACTGTCGCATGTCAGTAGTCATTTCCCTTTTTGCTGTGCAGCATTCCATTGTATGAATGTATTTGCCACAGCTTGTTTACCCATTCACCTGCTGATAAGCATTTGGATTGTTTCCACTTTTGGGCTATTACAAATAATGTTGTGAATATTAGTGTACAAGTATTTGTTGTGACATATATTTTAAGTCCTGGAGGATAAATATATAGGTATATGTTCAATAAAGTATGGTAGGTATATGTTTAATTTTAAAAGAAACTTCCCAACAACTTACCATTTTACTTTTCTTTTTTCTTTTTTAAGATTTTTATTGGGGAATTGGGAGATGGGAACAGCGCTGGGGAATTGGGGGAAGGGGAACAGACAAGTTGCTGTCCTTTTGTTCTTTTGTTCTTCAGTCTAGTTGTGGAGGACATTGCTTCACTGGCCCAAGTTGGCACCATCATTGCACTCTTCCTGGGTGAGGCAGATCAGTCGCCAGCTTCTGGATGGCCACTCACTGAGGCTGCTGGCTGCTCACGCTGGCTGCTGGCTACACACGGTAGCCCATGGCAACCCACTGCAGCAGGGACTGCAGCCTACGCCGTTGCTGGCGACTCATGGCAGCCCAGCTCCAGGTTGAGCTGTTGTTCAGCATCTTAGCTGTAGAGAAGAGTGTCACTGGCCCTCATATGTGGGATCAGAACTGGGGCCCTCTGGCACCCCAAGCCAGCTCTTAACCAATGTGCCACTCGGCCAGCCCACCATTTTACTTTTCTACCAGCAGTGTATGATATTGCTGTTGTTCTGCTTTTCCCCCAGCATTTACTGTGGTCAGTCATTTTTACTTCAACTGTTTTAATAGGTTTGTAGGAATATTTTATTGTGGATTTAATTTTCATTTCCTTCATAAATGTTGTGAAGTATCTTTCATGTGCTTATTGGTCATTTATATATCATTTTTGGTTACATGTCTGTTCAATTCTATTGAACACTTAATTCACTCTTAATTGAGTTGTTTAACTTCTTATTGAATTATGAGTTCTTTATGTATTCTGGATGCAAATCCACTATTAGATATCTGTTTTGTGAATATTTTCCTTTGTCCTGTGGCTTACCTTTTAGTTGCCTTGATGGTGTCTTTTGAAGACCAAAGGTTTTAAAATGTGATAAATTCTAGTTAATCATTGTCTTTTATTTATTTATTTTTTAAAATATCCTAAGAAATCTTTGCCTACCACAAGGTCACAAAAATTTTTCTCATCAGCTTTTTTTAGAAGGCTTAAAATTTTTACTTTTAGGTTTAGATTTATGATACATTTCTAATAAATATGTGTGTGACTGTTAATTTTGTGTCAATTTGGGTAAGCCATGGCACACAGATATTTGTCAATAATTAAAAATGCATGGTATTGGCAGAAAAACAGACACACAGACCAACTGAGAACCCAGAAATTTATACACACACACACACACACACACACAAAGGAGCCTAAAACATACAATGAAGAAAAGAAAGCCTCAACTAATAAATGGTGTTGGAAAAATTGGAAAGCCATATGCAAAAAAAAGTGAAACTGGATGCCTATCTGTCACCATATACCAAAATTAACTCAAAATGGATAAAAGACCTAAATATAAGACCTGAAACAAAAAAATGCATGGAAGAAAATATAGGTACTAAATGTATGGACCTTGGGTTTGGAGAGGATTTTATGAATTTGACCTCAAAGTCAAAGGAAGTAAAAGCAAAAATAAATAAATGGGACTATATAAACTAAAAAGTTCCTGCATAGCAAAAGAAACCATCAACAAAACAAAAAGACAGCCAACCAAACAGGAGAAGATATTTGCAAACACCTCTGATAAGAGACTAATATCCAAAATATATAAAGAACTCATACAACTCAACAACAAACAAACAATCTAATTAGAAAATGGGCAGAGAACCTGAACAGACACTTCTCTGAAGAAGACATACAAAAGGCCAACAGATACATGAAAAAACTGCTCAACTTCAGTAGCTATTGGGGATGTGCAAATCAGAACCACAGTGAGATACCACTTCACACGAGTTAGAATGGCTATTATCAACAAGAGAAGTCCGTATTTTGCTGTGTATAATGTGCACTTTTCGCCCAAATTTGTGAGGGGAAAGATAAGGATGTGCATTATACATAGGTGGTATTATTTCTGTATCTATATAAATGTTTTTAATTCTTTTATTCATGCTTATGAGTTAAAAGTGTAACTCTAGAAATCAATAATGACATCCATATGCAAAATAATACCCTGGACTACAATAATTGGTTTTGTTGAACTTACAACAAACTTGCAATGACAAAGAGTTCTTGGCCTTCTATGATGCATATGTGTTGTAAATTTATTACCAGAACATAAAATTTATTTTACCTTGTATCTGTTCTTGTGTTTTATAATTATTTGTTACATAAAATTTCTTGTACCATAATATGTTAAAAAATAATGCTAAAATTTCTTTATAATACAAAAACCAAATACCTAAATGTAAACAAACAAAAATTTGAACTAAAAAATTAAAATGAAAGATTTTTTTTCCCTGAAAGTTTGGGCCAAAAACATGGGTGCGCATTATACATGGCAAAGTACAGTAATAATGAGTGTTGGAGAGGTTGTGGAGAAAAAGGAATCCTCATACACTGCTGGTGGGAATGTAATTTGTACAGCTACTGTGGAAAACAGTATGAAAGTTCCTCAAAAAATTAAGAATAGAGTTACCGTATGACCCCGGAATCCCTCCTTTGGGTATCTACCTAAAAAAATCTGAGAACATTTATCCGTAAAGATATATGTACTCCAATATTCATTGTAGTATTATTCACGGTGGCCAAGACAGGGAAACAACTGAAGTGTCCTTCAATTGATAATTAGATAAAGAAGATGTAGTACATATATGCACTGGAATATTACTTGGCCATAAGAAAAGATGAAATGCTGCCATTTGTGACAACATGGGTGGATCTTGAGATTATCACGCTGAGGGAAATAAGTCAGACAGAAAAAGTCAAGAACCAAATGACTTCATTCATGTGGGATATAAAACTGAAAGCAACAAACAAACACGACAAACAAACAAACAAACAAACAAACAAAAACTTATAGACACAGACAACAGTTTAGTGGTTACCAGAGGGTAAGTGTGTGTGTGAGGGGTCGGGGGTAGAAGATGGTAAAGGGGGTTAAATATATGGTAACGGAAAGAGAATTGACTTTGGGTAGTGAATACACAATGCAATATATATAGATGATGTATTATAGAATTGTACACTTGAAACCTACAAGTACATAATTTTACTAACCAATGTCACCCCAATATTTAATAAAATTATTTTTAAAAGTAGAAAAGCCAGGTATATATTTTTTGACAGAGATATTTAAATTTTTTTTCCAGTTACAATTGACATTCAGTACTATTTTATGTTAGTTTCAAGTGTACAACATAGTGGCTAAACATTATATATTTTATGCAGTTATCCTCCCTATTAGTCTAGTACCCACCTGGTGCATAGTTGTTGCAACATTATTGACTATATTCTCCATACTGTACTTTACATCCCTGTTACTATTTCAAAATTACCAGTTTGTACTTTTTTTTTAAGATTTTTTATTGGGGAATTGGGGGGATGGGAACAGTGCTGGGGAGTTGGGGGAAGGGGAACAGACAAGTTGCTGTCGTTTTGTTCTTCAATCTAGTTGTGGAGGATGTTGCTTCACTGGCCCAAGTTGGCACCATCATTGCGCTCTTCTCTGGCGAGGCAGATCAGTCGCCGGCTTCTGGACGGCCGCTCACTGCGGCTGCTGGCCACACACGGTAGCCCATGGCAATCCACTGCCACAGGGACTGCAGCCCACGCCGTCGCTGGCGACTCATGGCAGCCCAGCTCCAGGTTGAGCTGCTGTTCAGCATCTCAGCTGCGGAGGGCAGTGTCACTGGCCCTCATATGTGGGATCCGAACCGGGGCCCTCTGGCATCCCAAGCGAGTTCTTAACCATCGCGCCACTCGGCCGGCCCCACCAATTTGTACTTTTTAATCCCTTCACCGTTTTTACCCAGCTCCCCAGCCCTCCCCTCTGGCAATCATCAGAGTTTTCTCTGAATCTGGGAGTTTGTTTCTGTTTTTTTTTTAATTTTATTTATTTTGTTCTTTATATTCCACATACAATTGAGATCATATGGTATTTATCTTTCGCAGTCTGACTATTTCACTTAGCATACTACCCTCTAGGTCCATCCATGTTGTCACAAGTGGTAAGATGTCATCCTTTTTTATGGCCGAGTAATATTCCATTGTATATATGTATCACAATTTTTTTATCCAATCACCTATTCATGGGCATTGGGTTGCTTCCATATATTGACTATTGTAAATAGTACTGAAATGAGCATAGGGGTACATATATCTTCTTGAATTAGTGTTTTGGATTTCTTTGGATAAATACCCAAAAGTGTAATTCCTGGGTCATAAGGTATTTCTATTTTTAATTTTTTGAGGAACCTCTAAACAGTGCATGAGAGTTCCCTTTTCTCTGCATCCTCATCAATGCTTGTCACTTGTTGGGTTATTGATAATAGCCATTCTGATAGGTATAAGGTGATATCTCATTGTGGTTTTAATTTGCATTTCTCTGATGATTAATGACGTTGAGCATCTTTTTATATGTCTGCTGGTCATGTGTATATCCTCTTTCAAGACATGTCTATTCAGATTCTTTTTTTTTTTTTTTTGGTAATGTCTTTGTCTGGTTTTGGGATCAGGGTGACGCTGGCCTTATAAAATGAGCTTGGGAACCTTCCCTCCTTTTGGCTTTTCTGGAATAGTTTGAGAAGGATAGTTGTTAATTCTTCTTTAAATGTTCGGTAAAATTCAGCTGTGAAGTCTTCAGATCCAGGACTGTTGTTTGTTGGGAATTTTTTGATTGATGATTCGATTTTTTTAGTAGTAATCAGTCTGTTCAGATTTTCTGGGGGGTTTTTTTTATACTTAAAAAAATGTTAAATATTTTTATTAAAATATAGCTAACATAAAACATTATATTGCTTTCAGGTGTACACCATAGTTATTCAACATTTATATACCTAAAGAAGTGGTCACCATGATAAAAGTCCAGCAGCCATCTGACGCCATAACATGCTACCACAATATTATTGACTATATTCCCTATGCTGTACATTACATCCCCATGACTTATTTGTTTTATATCTGGAAATGTGGACCTCTTATTCCCCTTCACTATTCCCCTCACTTTTTAATTTTTCAATTAGAGTTAAGATTCATAATTATTTTATATTAATTTTCAGGTGTATAGCATAATGGTTAGACATTTATATGATTTAAGAAGTGATCCCCCTGACTAATCTAGTATGCACCCGACACTATATATAGTTATTACCATGTCATTGACTATATTCCCTAAGCTTTACTTTACATCCATATGACTATTTTGTGACTACCAATTGTACTTCTTAATGCCTTTACCTTTTTTCACCAACCCCCCTCCCATTTATCACCTCAATAAGACTAGTACCCATCAGACATGATACATAGATATTACAATATTATTGACTATATTCCTTATGCTATGCCCTACATTCCCATGACTACTTTGTAAGAGCCAATTTGTACTTCTTAATCCCTACCACAGTTTTACCCACCCACCCAACCCCTGTCCATGTGGTAAGCATCAAAATAATCTCTGTATTATGAGTTTGTTTGTATTTTGTTTGTTTGCTTGTTCATTTGTTTTATTCTTTATATTCCACTTATAAGTGAAATCACATTGCATCTGTCTTTCTCTGTCTGACATACTCCACTCAGGACAATACCCTCCAGGTCCTTCCATGCTGCCACAGATGGCAAGAACCCATTTCCTTCCATGGCCTAGCAATATTCCATTGTACATATGTACCACCTTTTCTTTATCTATTCATCCATCAGTGGGTACCCAGGCTGCCTCCACATTTTGGCCATTGTAAACAATGCTGCAATAAACATGTGGATGTGCATGTCACCTTGAAGTAGCATTTTGGGTCCTTCAGATAAATACCCAGATGTGGGAATACTTGGTTCCTTTTTGATTCTCATTGTAGCTTTTGTTTTAAAGGCTATTTTGTCCGGTATAAGTACCCGTACCTCAGCTTTTTTTTCTTTTTCTTTTTCTTTTTCTGTTTCCATGAAATATGTTCACCATTCCTTTACTTTCAGTCTGTGTATGTCTTTTGATCTGAAGTTAGTCTCTTGTAGGTAGTATATATATTGTTTTCTTATCCATTCAGTCACCCTATCTTTTGATTAGCATTTAATCCATTTACATTTAAAGAAATTGTTGATAGATATGTAGTTATTGCCATTTTATTCTTCATAATTTTTTTATTTTTTTTGCCTTAAAGAAGTCCTTCTAGGATTTCATATAATACTATTTTCATGGTGATAGACTCCTTTAGCTTTTTCATGTCTGGGAAATTATCTATCTCTTGATTCTAAATGTTATTGGCTAGGTAGAGTAATCTTGGTTATAGTCCCTTACTTTTCAACACTTTGAATATTTCCTAACAATCCTTTCAGCCTGCAAAATTTCTATTGAGAAATCAGCTGACAGTCTTATGGGAGTTCCCTTGTGTGTAAGTAACTGCTGTTCTCTTGCTGTTTTAAGGTTCTTAATTTGTCTTTAACCTTTGGCATTTAAATTATGATGTGTCTTGGTGTGAACTTGTTTGTGTTTATCTTGTTTGGGACTATCTGTGCTTCCTGGGCTTGTATGTCTATTTCCTTTACCAAGTTAGGGAAGTTTTCCATCATTATTTCTTCAAATATGTTTTTGATTTCTGCTCTATCTTTTCTCCTTCTGGTATCCCTATGTTGTGAATTTTGGTATACTTGATGTTGTCCCAGAGGTCCCTTAAACTCTCCTCATTTTTTTGGAACCTTTTTTCTTTTTGCTATTCTGTTTGGGTGTTTTCTGCCACCTCATCTTCTAAATCATTGATTTGATCCTCTGCTTCATCTAATCTACTGTTAATTTTTACTAATGCATTCTTCATTTCAGTTACTGTAGTCTTCATTTATGACTAGTTCTTATTGTATTATATCTCTATTCTTATGTTTCTTATCTCTTTTTGAAGTTCTCCTTGAGATCAATGAGCATCCTTATAACCAGTATTTTGAACTGTACGTCGGGTAGATTGCTTGTCTCCAAAGCTTCTTTTTCCGAAACTTTGTTCTGTTCTTTTATTTGGGACATGGTTCTTTGTCTTCCCATTTTAGCTGTCTCCCTGTATTTGTTTCTATGTGTTATGTAGGGCTGCCATGGTTCTTGGTCTTAGTGGAGTGGCCCTATGTAATATTTGTCCTGTGGGGCCCAGTGGCACAGTCTCCCTGGTCACTTGAATCAGGTGCTCCAGAAGTGTCCCTTGTGTAGTTTGTATGTACCCTTCTGTTAAAGTTGAGCCTTGATTGCTTTTGGTACATCAGAGGGTGGTATTGACCCTCAGATTGAGTGGCTGTGGGGTTTGGACACTTCTATAGCTTTACAGTCTGCTGTGCAGGGGGCTTACCTCACAGAGAGGGTTTCACCCCACTGGCCTCTGATGCATGCTGATACTGCCCTTTGGGTGTGCTGCTTGCAGGGCTCATTGGGTGGTTCTGTGCTGTGGTCTGAAACCAACCTCCAGGTATGCTATTTCTGGGGTCTCTTGGGAAGGGCTCCCAAGAAAGTCCAGGTCATCCACTCCCTGTGACCAGCAAGGCACTACTTGGTAGGTGCTATAAAGAAATCTGTGGTTGTTCGCTCCCTGTGCTGGACCTGGAGGCATGTGTCAGAAGCTATGCTGCAAACTGAGGACAGCTGCCACTAATACTGTGCATGGGGTAGCTCTGCAAAAACTCCAGGGCACCCTGAGGCCTGCTACTTTCTTCCAGATCTCCTAAGTCTCTGCCACTGGTAGAGCCTTGTGTGATACATTGGTTGGGTGAGGTGGGGCCTCAGGGAGTCACCAGCGTGGGATGAGTAGTATTCACCAGGTTAATGTAGATTCTGGTTTGGTGCCAGTGCTGAGCCTGGAGCTACTCAGCAAATATCTCATAGACCACCAAGGCCAGCCACCACACACCTGGGGCCTGCAAATCCCCAAGAGTTGTCCAAGAAAGAGTGCAATGTGGGCAGGTTTGGCTGCTGGCCTTGAAAGTGCCTCTGAGTGTTGCGTGAGTTGGATGAGGTGGGATCCCACGGAGTCACCATGGTGTAACAAGCAAAGTTCACCAGCCCAATGAAAATTCAGATTTCCTATATGGGGGAGGGCTCAACACAGGAAAGATGGCCCCTGCCTGCCAGCTGCACAGGAAGAAGATTCTACACAGGGAAATGGCGACTGTCCCTCCAGTTCTTGCCCTGAAACCACACAACTCAGTCTCTCCATGTATGTCTCTGACTCTTCCTGAGTCACTGTCCCTCCACCAGAGCCCAGGGTGAGTGCATGCGAGTGAGGGAGTCTATGTATGTGTCCTTAAAGAGTACATCTGTGTTTCCTGCAGCCTTCCATCTTACCTGGAAAGTCAGAATCTCCACTGTTTTTCACAGCCAGATATTGTGGGTACTGGTACTGTGGCCTGGAGAGCCCAGTGTGGGGCTGGGTGAAAAACTACTGTGGCTGAGATATCCCTCCCAATTCTCAACTGCCACATGCAGGTGTGGGGCTGGCCTGTTTTGCATCTTTGCCCCTCCTACAAGGCTAACGTGGCTTCTTCTTTATATCCTTAGTTATAGGACTTCTATTCAGCTAGACTTCAGACAGTTTTCAATGATGGTTCTCCTGTAGTTTAATTGTAATTTTAATGTGTTTATCTACTCCACCATTTTGGATCCTCCTGGAACATTAGAGGTTGAGTGTATCTCTGAATTGGATATTCATGCTGATACCTTTCAGAGCTGCTGTCACAATGAGCCTGGCAAACTTGGGACACCATTTGTTACATCATTTTATTTTTCTTTCTTGGTAAATCAACAGAGTTTTGCCATTTCTCCTTTAAAAAAATCAGGTTCCAAGAATATAAAATGTTAGCATCCTTCACGCATTCTCCCTGCCTTCCCTCCTAGCCCTCTGCCTCTTTCTCTAGGATCCTCTTGAGTGGAGGATGGGGATTGGCAATTCAATGATAGGTTTGTGAGTTTTCCTCCCATGTTCCTATCCTCTCATCACTTGGTTGTGCTGACAGAAGCCTCCTCTGGGGACTATCCCTCTCCTGGTCAATCCAAATGCATTTTAAGAACAAAAATACTAAGTCTTTTTTATAACCTGAGAGGGCACTCTTGGCACTATTTTGCTCTCTGCACTTTCTGAATGATACAAACTCGCAGTTTAATTCTTCAATAATAAAAAACTGTATAGGTATTTCAGGGGACTTTGTTTAACATTTAATATAAATGTAAGGATATTTTATCCATTATTTGTATTGTCTACCTAGAAATGTGTCTAATTAAATGAAAATCCTGTTTCTTTCACTTGATGTTTTATAGGACTATTAAAAATTGACCAGTTGTGGTCATGTTGGTGGTTCCATGGACCTGTGTTCATAAGGAGTGGGGCCTCAAGTGATGGCCTGGGTTCATCATAAGCCCTGGGGGGACCACAACCATGGAAGGGCTTTGCTCTTCCAGGGCTGACATTTTACTCAGATGGGGAGGGGAGAGCTAAGGACAGCCCAAAGAAACAAGGCAGAAATGAAAGCTATTGGGTTGTCAGAAAAGTCATGATGCATTCTTGCAACAAAAAACATAGACAAAATATGTCATGAATTTTTTGACAACCCAATAGTTTATACTAAGGAGCCTCGAGAATGCAACACTGAGCCAGCATCTATGGTTGAACAGGGAAGGGACACTCAGCCAGGCATTTCCAGAAGACATAAAGCCTCATAAGGGATAGGATGCTCTGGACCTATCAGACCATTCATGAGAGGACTTATCAGGCCATCCATGTAGGGTGGAGGTGGGGATCTGTGGGCACAGTCAAAGCTGAGGGTTCACCCTCCTGCTTTGCCAGCCCTACCCAGAGCAAGGCCCAAGGCTGACCCCCACAGAAGCTCCTCCTGGAGAATGGTTGGTAGGGGCTGTCTCCCATGTCTGCCCCAGGGTCTGATGCTTTGCTCTAGTTCTCCACTTCTTCATGTCCATATTTCCCTGGGATTCACTGTTTCTCCCTGAGGTTAGGTCATGACTTTCTATGTATACCTCCTTTTCTTGGTGACCAGCACACGTACCAGGTGGGAAAGATTTAACCAAGGGTCCTGGGACCTGACCTGTGGTCGCCAGCGCTAGAAGGGTGACTGACTAGCTATATAGGGCTTTGTGCAGGTGGGAATTCAGGGGCTGGTGTTGGCCTGACCAGTATCTGCATGGCCTGTCAGGACCTGGTCTAGGAGAGGTGGGGCTGAGAGTGGGCTCACCCTTACACTGGCCCTTCTCTGCTTGGTACGTGTGTGTTTTTACAGACATACACACATATGTATTCTTAATATATATCTAAATATATCTTAAGATATATATTTAAGATTATTTAAGAATACATATGTGTGTATATGTATATATGGTGTGTGTATATTTGTGTATATGTGTATATTTGTGTATATGTGTATATACAGTGTGTGTATATTCAAATGTAGTGTGTGTGTATATATATATGAGTTGTGATAAAAAATACAGTGAATGATAAAAAAAATACAGTGAATGCTGTTGCGTGCCATCCAATGGAAAGACAGGGATCTTCAATACAGGAAGCAGTGCATCAAACCTTAGTAACAGTGTGTGACAAGTTTCAACTTGTTTGGTGCAGTCAGTCAGGTGTGAGCTACGATTGAGAGATGGTGCGTTTCAAAGTGTGCTGTGGGCTGGCCAAGTGACTCAGTTGGTTAAGAGTGCGAGCTCTGAGCAACAGGTTGCAGGTTTGATTCCCACATGGGCCAGTGAACTACACCTGAGTTGAGCTGCCACTGAGCTGGTGAGAGGACATTCTGTTAGCAGCAAGGTTGCCGGTTCAACACCAATATGGGATAGTGGGCTGCGCCCCCCCCCCCGCAACTAAGATTAAACATGGCAACTTGAGCTGAGTAGCCACAAACTGCCGACAGTGGCCGAATGGCTCAGTGTGCAACAAGGTTGCCGGTTCGACTCCCACATGGGATGGTGGGCTGCTCCCCCACCCCCAACTAGATTGAAAGCAGTGACTGGACTTAGAGCTGAACTTGCGCCCTCCACAACTAAGATTGAAGGACAACAACTTAACTTGGAGCTGATGGGTCCTGGAAAGACACGTTTCCCTTCCTCAATTCCCCAAACACTGTTCTCCTCCCCAATTCCCCAATAAAAAAATGTGCTGTAAATCATCCTCCATCATGACAATGCTCCGTGTCACACACTGCTTCTGGTATACAGCAATTTCTGTCCAATAAAAACATCATAGTGTGTTCTCATCCACCTTTTGCATCGTATCTGGCACCATGTAACTTCTGGCTCTTCCCCAAAGTCAAAATGATTCAGGACATCTAGACAGCCACGACAGCTCAACTAAATACACTCATGAAAGAGGACTTCCAGAACTGCTTCAGGAAGTGACAAGAATGATGGGATAAGTGTGTTCGAAGTGAGGGGGAGTATGTTGAGGGGGCTTAATGGAAATGTGTCTTTTACTGTAATAATTTTTTATTAAAGTTTATTGGGGGTGACAATTGTTAGTAAAGTTACATAGGCTTCAGGTGTACAATTCTGTAATACATCATCTGTATATCACATTGTGTGTTCACCACCCAGAATCAGTTCTCCTCCATCAGCATATATTTGATCCCTTTTACTCTCATCTACCACCCCTCCCCTCCTTACCCTCTTTATATTTAAACATTCACCATATTGTTTGATCACACCTCATATATATGTATAACTTATCTATATTAAAATTATCTCCTTGGTCAGAACCTGCATTGACTTTCATGGTCCACCATACAGCGCATATGAACCACATCCATAAGGGAGCCTAAGAAGGTTATCTAATTCTTCTATGCTTCAGTGTCCTAACATGCAGTGCAGAACTGTGGAGCAGTATTGTGCAATTGTGATAATACTACTGCCTGCCTCACTGGACTTTTGTGAAGAATAAATGAGTTGATGCATGTGGTATACCAGTGTCTGTCACACAGTAAGTCTCAACAAATGTTGACTGTTATTTTCAACTCTTTAGCCTGGCATTCAAACTTTGACTTCCTGTTTCCCTATAAACCTACCACACTGCCCCAGTTCTGAATGCATCTCACTGTTTCCATGTCTCACCTCTCTCTCCCTTGGGACACCCTCCCCACCTTGTCCACTTCTTGAATTCCTGGGTGGGTGTCTTTCAGGGTTCCTCCTATCACACCTCTTGCCCACGTATTTCTCTGATTTCCTTGGTTAAAATAGCTTCCTCTGCTCCTCACTTTTCCAGTTATTGGTGACATCCTTGAAATAGTTACCACATTATAACTTGTACTGTGTTATTTAAGATTTTCTAGGGCCAGCCAAGCGGTGTGTTGGTTGAGAGCTGGCTTGGGACACCAGCTCTGAGCATCAGGGCCCCGGTTCAGATCCCACATGAGGGCCAGTGACACTGCGCTCTACAGCTAAGATGGTGAAGAACAGCGCGACATGGAGCTGGGCTGCCACGAGTCACCGGCAAGGGCGTAGGCTGCAGTTCCTGCTAAAAAATTTTTTTTTTCCCTAGTAGATATTACATTTACTTAGAACAGGGATGGAGTCTTATAGACTTACCTAGTAGGTACTCTCCAAATATTTGACAGGTGGATTAGTAAGCAAAATATGAAAGATATGGTACTCTTAGATGAACTTGCTCAAGGTTTGAAGATGGTTCTCAGTGTTTGAGTTTCAAAGTCTTCCTAGTTCTAGGTGGGTCTGTGCGGGAGACCAGCTCCCACAAATCCAGGGGTTCCCTCAGGTGAAGACAGTGTCGGCGAGGAAAGAACGCGTGGAGACAGGAGCGCTTTCAAGAATTAATGTCTCACTTTATTTTTACAGCCTGTCCTTTTTATACTGGGCAGGTAACTATTTACATCATTGAGCTGTTTTTCCCAAAGTTGTTTTTCCAAGTTTAAACCTTTACCCATTAGGAAATTGTTTTCTACATAGTTTCAATGTTCCTTCCTTCCCAGGGTCTATTTTCCTTAGAAGTTTGTTATTCTCTGAATTTTACTTCCTTATGATGTTTCTATTACAGGGTACAGCCGGATCTGTTCTTCACTAATGACTAACTTATCCTAACTATGTTTCAATTTCTTCCCATAATGGCCAGAGCTGAGTTCCTGCCTTGGCACTTAAAGGATGTTTACTACTTAGCAACTGTTTCAAACACTACTGGCGAAACAGGATCTTAAGAATTATAAGGTGCATAACTTGCCTATCACTAAGAATCTATCGCTAGAAACTAACAGTAAAACAGAATTATTGTAATATGTCTAAAACTCACTTATTTGGTTAAAGTAAATAAAACAATCAATATAAGAAGGGGTGTCAGATCTTTATCCTACTGGGGGCATCCAAAGGGGAATTTCAATTTTCCAAAACATAAAGCAGTATCTGTTTCTCAGCCAGAGCTTCAGGATTTGTCACAATAGCAGTGTGATAGGCCATGTCAGACACTGAGGTGCAGCTGGCTCCCAACAGGTCTTGGTTGGCAAGGGGGCGCAATCTGGCAGCTGTCAGAGAATGTCTGGCAATTTAGAGTAGACAGCATCCTGCTAGCTCCCCAGTTCCTGCTTTGGCTGTTCCTCCTGCTTTGTTGACATCCTTTTCTCAGTCCCTGGAGGCACACAAAGACCCCATGCTTTCTCTCCCTCTTTCATTGGTTTGGTTGGTAAAGATTAAAACATATTCATAGATCCATAAGAAGATCTAAATGGTTAAAACAAAGTAGTTCTTATTGTGGTTTTTAATTTTAGCTTGTTTTAAATTGCAGTTGCTGTGAATCTCATCTATTAAATACATACATACGTACATATATATATATATATATATAATTTGTATATATAAAAATTTAAAAACTTGCATTTACTTTAAAATATTCCTGAATAAACTATTACTGATATATCATTGCTTCAAGCACATAAATTGCATAACATGAGTCAACTTTTCCAAGATTCCCAAAAAGTTAAAAAGGAAAATGTATTTCCCAACTCTTTCCAAAATCTATCATTATACCCAGGCAATGCCTGGATAAATCTTAATTCCTGTAGCTATCTCTAGAAATTAGAAAAACAACTGATTTCTGCAATGGTCCAGCTACCTGTGGGGTCCTAAGAATTTATATTCTGAAAGCCACTTCTGTACAAAAGGTGTACTCATATTTAAGCCTTGAGGTAAAGATTTTTACATCTTTTCTGTATTTTAACCCCTTTCATGCTTTGGTATAAGTTGTAGAATTAAACATTAAAATAAACAAACAAACTAACAAAGAAACAGAAAAACCCACTAGAGTTTTCTGGTATTTTCTATTCTCTCTTCTTCTGCTTCATCCGATTTCTGTTGTGCTTGCTGGCTTTTACCTAGTTCATGTTATTCAATGGGGAGGCTATTTAGTTTAAAACATGATACTCATTATTGGGATACACTTGCTTTCTTCTCATTAGCATCCTCAATATCATCACAGTTAAAAAATACTTATTGTCAATATTTACAATATTCCATGTGTTGAATAGTTTTAGATAAACCACCATACCCTAAAAGGACAACTTAGAAATAAAAATACACAATCAAATATTCTTAGAAATTAGCTTCCTAATCTTTTTCCAATATATGAGTCTCTTCTCCAAAGTTGGGACAAGTGGATGTTCCCCTTCCTGTAGGAACACGTCAGCAAAATTTAAATTATTCTCTTATTAGGCAGACTGTTCCTTTCTTGGTGAACTCTGCTTAATGAAAGAGCTTTTCTGAATATTGTCAAAGTTTTTCTATTTATAATGTCTACCTAGTGGGTTTAGCTATGCCATCCTGGATTACATAGGATAATGATAATTTTTCTTCTCCTGGACAGATCTTCAAGTATTTGAAGGCAGCAGCTGTGCACACTCTAGGTCTTTTCCCCCTCTCCCCGGTAAAACATCTGCAGTTCCTAATCTTAACTCAGATGATTCTAGTTCTCTCTCCACTCTTGCTGCTTCCTCTAGAAACACACACACACACACACACACACAGTATCCTTGTGTGTAGTGTTCAGGGAGCAAACATGGTATTAATGCAGACTACTAGTCGTGGAAATAGCTTTGAGATAATGCCAACTAACTACTTTTGCTGGTATACCACATAAGATGCAGGGTATTGTATTTCTCATAGAGGACGTTGGATGACTTAAGAAAACCTTATTTTCACAATTTGATCAGAAAAGATTATCAAATAAATGTGTGTTGGTAAGTAACCCCCACACAAAGCTTTCCTTTGGGATAGGAATTATTTCTCCTCATTTGGCTTAATTTTACCCTAAGGACTAGGAGGATGTCTCCATGGCCACACAATTAAGAGGTTCTGTGTGTTGTCTTCCATTTCTCCTGATTCACTCCCTTGCCTCTCTGAGAAGAGTTTGGAATTGTGGTTAGAGAGATGGTGCTGTGATAGCAAGTAAACCAGCATTACAGGGAGAATCCTTGCCCCTACATGTGTTCCTTAGTGTGTGCTCCAGGAATGCTCCTCTCCTGTTCCCTTTGAATTTATTTGAAGAGCAAGAGATTGTCATTGGTTATCTGTGGCTCATGAGCCATGGACATCTTCTGCAAGCCAAGGAGAGAGATGTCTTTAATGGCTTTTCTCCTCCGTCCTTCAGACTCCCCCAGCTTCCCAAGCTGCCCTGCTCCTCATGGGTCAGGGCCCACCAGAACCCTCTACTGGCCAGGAAATGTCCTGGGGGCCTGTGTTTCTCCATAACCCTTTGTAATAACTCTTTGATTTTGTCTTTTTCAGCCTCTGGTCTTTGATAGGAACCAGAGGACAAAAATAGACTAACTGAATAAATGGGTTCTTGATAATATTTTAGCTGGTTAATTTGCTATTTCTCCCATAATGTGAAGAGGCCTATCTTCCAGCTCGGCTCTGGGCTGTGTGAACATCTAGATGGCTATGTGGACCTCGAGAAGGAATTTGCTGAGATGGACTTTCTGTGGTATGGAAGACCCAAATTTTATAAATAATAACAGCCTTCCTGACATGGGCTTCCCACTGTATATTGGGAAGAACCTCATATGTATATGTATGTTAAGAACCTCATAACTCTTAGCTTCTTGTACTATACCCTGCTTGTTTATGCCGTCTGTCTGAATTAACTATTATAAGGGAGTTCCTGGTTTTGTTTTTCCACGAATGGACTAAGACCTGCCCTGTCTAATCACAACTTCCCCATAATGTCCAATCAGGATGCATAATGCTGATCAGTCAGGACTTCATGATTGGTAACAATCAGAACTGTACAACTTTGGATACCTCATATACATAAAATTGACCTAATTGGGAACTTGAGTGGGAACTTTCTCTATAAAAGGTGGCCTCCACTTTGTCCTGCGAGAACAAAATTTAGGTTGCTACCTAAATCTGTGGCTTTTGGCTGCAGTTCCTTTTGCTCAAATCAATATTTTTTATTCTTTATTACAGTCTAAAATTAATTTTTAGTTTACAGTTAGATGATATTGTGAGCATGTGGGTCTTCTGTAACCCTTCAAATCATACTATGTGGGTGGTTGCCTAGTCTGTATTTAGAATTAGATAACCTGCTTGGGCTTCCAGATGACTGTGGTTCATGTGCTTTTTGTGGTGGACAATGAAAGCCAATGCAGGTTCTGACCAGGAAGCTAATTTTAATATAGATAATATATATGCAGTGTGATCAAACAAAACAGTGAGTGTTTGAATTAAAAAAATTTTCTTACAGTAAAGCATACATTGCCATTGGGCCATTGGGGTGGCCTTCTATGGGGGTCATGAAGAGCAGTGAGAACTGATCCTATCCAGTCACAACAAGGGACATAGGTGCCCTTATATGGCTCTCTACAACACTCTAGGGTGCAAGAACACAGGCTTTGAAGCCACATAAACTCAAGTCTAGCCTTGCCATTGCATATCCAATTCCATAAACTCTCTAAGCTGGGCCCAGAAATGCAAATGCTTTAAAGGCTGGACAGGTAAGACAAATGATGCAGAGGTCCAGGTGGGGTGTGCACAGAGCATACTTTGGGCCACAGTGACTCTTGTTATGTGGTGATGCAGAATCTTCATTGCTACACAATCAAATTTTTAAAGAAAAATATCAGAAATCTGGACTTTTAGGTGAACTCTCTTGTTTTTGAAAATCTTAGCCCAAATATTTTTAAGCCACTGCTTAACATGGACTACCTCTATTAGCATTTAAGCTTCAGTTTCTTCAGATGTAAAATGGGAATAATAATAGTATCTAAGCCTCGCAGGGTTGTATGTGGATTACATGAAGTAATGTTTGGCAATAACAGCAGAATTTCTTGGCAAATGGTAAACAGTCACAAAATGGAGTTGTGAATATAGTCATTGTTATCAATTGAGTTAATCAAGGTCAAAAAGAACAAACAAAGGTTAATGATTCATTGGGAATAAATCAAGTCCTTCCCTGGTTTGGAACCCAAATACTTTCCTGGGGTGTGGGAGGGCCCTAGATTTGATTCCAAACAGCTATTCATCTAGCACTTATGTTGAGGACCCACTATGTGCTAGTACTAAGATGCAGTAATGGACAAAATGAAGTGGCTTTCAGGGGTCTGATTAATGTGTACTAGTCAGTATATGAACCTTGGAGGGAACCAGATATGTCTGTAGGGGTCATATTTTTATCATAGCCTTTCAGTGTGAGTCCTCTTGACCAGCTTAACAATAAAGCTGAGTGTTTGCCTGTATTGTTCAGGTAAATAATATACAAATAATCTGTTTATAATTATAAAACATGTCCCCCAGATTATGAAACAGAAATTTAGCAGCTCTTAATAACTGTACCAAATCTCTCCTATCCCCACCATCTGTCCCTACATCCTGCTGCACAATTATTTAATTTTTCCCAGCAGGGTTGTGTGGTTATCACTAATTCACAGGCCAGTGACATTGTAGCCTGAGTGTAGAATCGGCTAATCAGTTGTTTGAGAACTCTGGGAGAGCTCTGTGCATTTATTAACAAGGTTGCTGGCTGTCAGCTACTAACCACTTTCTTAGTTGAGTGTTTTCCTGAAAATCCATTAATATGAATGTTTGAGTAGAAACTATGATGATTATTAGTTCTAATAAGCAGTGAAATGAGATAAAAGCATATCATATTTCCCCATGTATAAGACGCAACCTTTTTCAAAAAATTTGGGGTCTAAAAACTGGGTGTGTCTTATACAGTGGTTGTAGCTAATGTTTGGAGTTTTGATGTGATGAGGAGTTGTATAAATTTTATGATGAATAAAACTTGAGTTCAATAACTTTATGAAATACTTTTTTTTTTCAAATTTCGGGCCCCAAAATTAAGGTACGTCTTATACATGGGAGCATCTTATACATGGGGAAATGTGGTAATTGCTGATTTACTCTAGACTGATTAGGAGGGCAAAACACATCTGATGGTTAACATGTTAAATGTTATCATGTTCTAATTTAATAGCATGTTTGTTTTCAACGCAAATTTTAACATATATCCTCAGAATGTGCCTGGATGAAAAGGGGAAGAGGAGGAGTGCTCATTCTGAGAGACAGTGGTGCTTTTAGACCCCGCATTTTGAATTAAGTGTCTTCTATGTGCCAGGTACTATGAGTACTTAGGACATGCTATTAGACTCCAAACCAAAAACCTTTGTTCAACGAATGCTATAATGGTAATCATATTATATTTTATAAGTATCAAATCAACACATTATATGCCATAAATGTACACAGTGTTATATGTCAATTATTAATATATCTTAATTAAAACAAAACAAAACAAACAAACAAAAACTAAACCAATAACCTTCGTTGTGTGGAAGGAAAGAAGTTGTGGACTATGCCCTCTACTTCCCTTCCCCAGTCCAGGGACTCTCCTCAGCCTTAAATCAGAAGCATAATTTAAGAGAGCTTTAAAAATCCCAGTGTTCAGACCACACCCCAGACCAATTAAGTCAGAATATTTGGGGTTAAGACACAGTCATGATTAATTTTCCAATTTTTTGAGGTGTGTACTGGGTTAAAGGACCATCATCTCACTCTCCTGGGGAGTTATATCTGTTTTCTTGTTTTGCCAGGGATTTGGAATCTGGGTTGATTTTGTTGGTCTCCATGGGGAAATGGTGTGGGGAGCTGTGGGGAAACTGCTACTTCCTGGAGGGAAGGAGAAGGGAACAGCTCAGCTCTTCTTACTCAATGCAAATGGAGTACAATGAAATTCCTTCCTGTGTGCCCTGAATGGTACATAAATCTGACACATGTTTGGCACAGCTGAACATTTTAACCAGAACATTATCATATGATTTCTATAAGGCAATCTCCAGGACTAGGTAATAACTTTGTTATGCGGAACTCATCTTGATATTGGGCTTCCTACCCTGGCCTGGTCCTTCATAGGTGTCCCCTATCTATGTGAAAGGTGCCACTGTCACACTGATTACTCATTCCATGCTCCTGACCTTTGCCTTGACGTGTATGTCTCCCTGATCCCCACATCTAATCACCAAGTTCTCTCCATCCCAAAAGCCATCACTATAGTCCAATCATCAAAAACAATAGCCTAACCAGTCATGGCTGGAGAAAATTCTTTAAAAGAGCAAACCTATGTCATGTATCCAGCATCCCTTAAGTTTTAGAGCTTTAAGGATAGAAAATCATTTCCATGGTTTTGCTCCACTTGGATCCTACCTATGTCAGCTGCTCTCTCTCATACACTTGCCCCTTGTCCTCAGCATTCAAACCTTCCTAGTATTGTTCCTTTTCCTCCAACAGGCATGCCTATTCTCACCTCAGGGCTCTTTCTCTTAGTCCTTTCCCTCATTCATGGGGCAGAGACAGTAATGATCTCTAAATATTCCACAGGACTACTCCATTTTCCAGCCCCTTGCAGTTAGGTTGGGACCATGCTCCTAGTTCTAGCCAATGTATTGGGAGGGATGTGACCAGTGTGGCTCTGGGGCTGAAGTTGAGAATCGTTCTCCACATGTTCTCTTTTCTTGCCACTGTGACTGAGCAGCCTCTGGCAAGATGGTAGGATACAGAAGAGGAGCATCCTGGATTGAATGAAGAGGAAGTGTCACACAGAATCACCTGGAGTTCGAACTAGTGAGAAATATTCTATTCAAGTTTATTTTTTCTCACTCCAAGTACAATATGCTATGTTTCTGGCTGGTGGGCAACTTTCCATATGTTAGTCAAGAAGTCAGGCCCATTTCCTTAGGGTCCACCCTCCCATAGTCCCTGAGAGTTCTGTTTGTTAGCAAATGGGGAAATAAGGAGAGGACAGCAGGAGGGTGAGCTTTGTGGGTCAGGCACCACAATTTCTGTCCTCATCCAATTGAACAGAGCTTTTCCCTTAGATACAGTGACCAGCTGTATATCCCATAGCCTGACTTGCATTCTGCTGCCATGTGATAGCCCCCCCAAACGTTCACCCCCACAAGCACATGCCCACATATTTTCATCCTCTAGGTTCCAGCTACAAAAATGTAAATGTGAAGCCTGCCTGTAATTTCTGTCTGTTGTCTAAAAATGTACACTGGGAAATTGACACTCAGAGCTGTCTTCAATTTTAGGTGAGCCATTGCCAAGCTTTTGGGGTATAGCCTATCACACCACATCCCCACAGGAGGCAAACATGTGCAGTCACAAGAAAGGGAGGAATGCTTGATACTACACATCTTCGTTACTAAGCACACCTCTCCAGATCAAAATTATTAAAAGCTTCTAACATATTCACATGCTCACAGACTAGCATTCTTTTTTCAAAAGGACTTACTGGTAATTATGATTAGGCTCTGGCAATCATTTGATTTGAAGACTGAATTTCTCCAAAGAAGAACTCATATTCAAGACATTAGATTTTTTTTTCTGCTGAAAAAAAATTGTATCCTAGGTCAGACTAATACAACTGTAGGCACTCCTGTTTTGAAGATTTCCAATGCCAACAACTTGTCTTTGAACTTAGTATCCCATATTTATATGCTTTAGAACAAAGGATTGCTGTTATGTGTTTCATATAATTGTTTATAATTGCTATATAATCTTAGATGCTGAATTCTCTTTGTATTACATATTTAACAATTAATTTTAATCAGATGACAGAGTCTATTCCTCCTTGAACTTCAGGTTCTGAGAGATTTCAGCCAGCATTGCCATGCTTTTTGAGAAACTAAACATTGGTGGAATTACAGAAGGGAGAGTGTGTGCTGTTGGGGCTCGTATTTAGTTAAAACTTGTAGTTATAAGAGAAGGTCTAAATTTCCAAACAGTAACAAAAGTGTAGCTTGCCAGTAAACAACAGTCCTGTGAGAATGTTTAAGGATCAGTGGATGTATACATGAAGCATTTCTCAACTTACATTCCAAAAATTTGTGCATGATGGTTTCAAAATGATGAATCAGTTAAGAGTTACATTTGGCTACCAATAACAGAAACCTAAGAGCACAGAGGCTTAAACCGAATTAGGAATTTATTTTTTCTCCTGTAACACCAATCTGAAGGTGGCTGGTCTAGATTGATATGAAGGTTCACAATATCATTAAGGATCCAACATTTTTTAAAATCTCTTTTCCTTCTGCTGACTTTTGTTTTCATGATCTTAAGATGGCTACTGAAGAACCAGTCATCATATTTTCATTTCAGCAAAGAATAAAGGGAAAGTCAAAGGGCAAAAACGATATTAATCATCTAACCGAGTCTCACAAGTGACTTTCATTTATATCTCCTTGGCCAGAGCTGTGTCAAATTTTCATCCACAGCTGCAAAGGAGGCTGGCAATGTACCTTTTAGCTGGTTGCATAGCACCCCCTCCAAATATTGGGTCCCTGTTGGCATGGAAGGGGAGGACAAGGGGTTTGGGGTAGACAAATAATGATATCTGCCACCAAGACTTCTCAGGATATTGACTATGTTAATGTGTGTTGCCACTCTATCCATGCAAGGGGCTCAATATGCAACAAACGTGTCTCCAGCTGATTTAGCTTTGCTTTCCTTCCTTCTTTTCCAGGGAGCATTACACAGGATGAGTCTTCTTTGCAACACATGTTAAGAAATTCTGCTTCAATCACAGCTTCTTATTATAGAGGTGCATGTAAACCTCTGTGTTCCCCAGGCATACATAAACTATTCACAATTCAACCAATATTTAAATTTTACTGCAGGAGAACTGAAGCAACAAAAGTTGAAAAGTAACTTGGCAAGCTAGATTCTGAGATGAGACCCACATTTTGCGACTTGGATGATACTCAACTCACATTAATGTTGTTCCAAATCTTCAACTGTCCACCATGGCTGTGCTGAGTAAGTGTTGATCTAGGGCTGGCCTTGTTCCCAGCATCCAACCTGACCCCTCCCAGTCACAGATGCCCACTATTAAGGTAGGAGCTTGGGAGTGGTGGAGCTGAAATCAGCCAAAGGAAGGGCTTCTTGCTTATTTAATATCCCTCATGAGCTCAGTGTCCTCCCCGTGACCTCATTCTTGAAGGGCTTAACCCAGCCCAGCAGTTACTCTTTACTCACACTTTGTGAACAAAATGTGTTCATTTTTGTTACATTTGTTGATGCGGAGGAAGAATGTTTTTGTTATTGTGAAATGTCACTTTACAGTTGGCAGATGCCAGCCACTGTAAACAATACCGTGTTTCCCCAAAAATAAGCCCTAGCATAATTTTTCAGGATGCTCGTAATATAAGCCCTACCCCAAACATAAGTCCCAGTTAAGATCATCAGCCAGACATGACTGTTTGAATAAATGTAGATTTTTGTACATGAATAAATGAATAAATAGATTGTTGGAGCAAAAATTTATATAAGGCCTGGTCTTATTTTGGGGGAAACATGGTAGTAGTTCTCCACGAATGTTGGCATTTAAATGCTGTACACTCAGATTTCATTAGCTCCTTTTCTGGGTGAGTGGGAAACTCTCCATTATACTACAGTCCATGCACTGGACGATTTCACAGTGAGATGAGAGATTAATTAGGGAGACTATCCAGGTACTGAGACTTAGCAGATTTCATGGTTGTTTGGCCACAAGGTGGCAGCTCTGATCAGAGGTAATGGGGATGGCTGAAGTATTTAATATGGGAATTTTATGTGAATGAGACAAATTATACAGCACTCAACTCTGCACAGTAGCAATTATTATAATCCTGCCAAAAGTGTTTACATGTATTTCAAAGGCTGTAAAGTTTTGAAATGTTAAGAGGAAAAAGAGCCACTTTTAAATAATTGTTTTTTATCTACTACTCTGAAATTGTTCACATTTTAGATCATGTGTTTATCTGAAAACTCTCCTGTAAGATACCTATAATTGGGATTTGGTTTGAAGAGACAAATAATAAATAGTATCATTGTAACTGTTCAGTAGATTGGAAATAGAATTTATTTATTAGTTGTGGCTAGTTAGAGTGGGAATACTAATTTTATTTGCATATGAAGGAGTACAAATTGCTAAAACCAGAATCTAAAATCACATTTTCTTATATTTAACAAGCTGAATAACACCTTAAGGTCAACAAAAATGGATGTTTCTCTCCAGCAGAACTATTATGAGAGCAGTCCTTGGCACAAGTGTAGTTACTGTCTGTAGAATATCTCTTAGGGATGTTTAATACCAAAGTTTGTTTTTGAGGTCACAGTCAGTGTAAAACAATGGGAAGTCCAGTTGAAATTTGTATTAGGTTCCTATGGCTGCTGTAATAAATTCACAAACTTGGTGGCTTAAAAACAACAGTTTTAACAGTTCTGGAGGCCAGAAGTCCAAAATTAATATCACTGGGCAGGGCCATACTTTCTCTGGGGACTCTCGGGAGAATCCATTCTTTGTTTCTTCCAGCTTCTGTTGGCTGCTGATGTTCCTTGGCTTGTGTCCTCATCACTCTAATCCTTGCCTCCATTTTCACACACCTTCTCTTTTTCTGTCTGTATCAAATCTCCTTCTGCTTCTTTATTAAAAGAACACTTGTGATTGTACTGAGAGTCTGCTTGAATAATCAAAGATAATCTCTCCATCTCAAGATCCTTAATGTAATCACATTTATAAAATTATTTTTTGCCATTTAATGTTCTTGGGATGTATATCTTTAGTGGGGGCGAGGAGTATCTTCCGCCTTTCACAAAAACCAAAGCTAAGCGTCTGGTAAAGTTTAACTAAAGCAAGTAGAAAGGTGTGCCCAGATGACATCCAAAGTTTTAGGAACTCTGAAGACTTGATAGAGGAATCCCTATCAAATCTCAAATTGTAAATGTGCAGAAACTTCACTTCTTTAAAATGAGTTTTTCTCTTTTTTTCTCCTTGATTCAAACTTGGTACTAGTCTAATAGTACCAAGACTCACTTGCTTCTTTCCTTTCCTTATCTTTTCTCCTTTGCACATACTACTCCACCACTCCCTTAATCATCAAGCCCTAAGGACATCAGATTCTGGTTAGCATCAAACAGTCTTAGGAACAAAACCTCAGGTCTGTTGACCACAGAAACAGAGTTTTGGTTAAACTAAGTCACGTCCTGTGTGGCAAAGGGCAATGGGAAATGAGAGGGGCAGCGCAGGGTTAAAGAGCACAAGAGACAAAGATAAGGCTAAATCTTATTTTAATTTAAGGGGGCATCAGTCTGAGCCCCAAATTGGGTCGTCACATGGCTTTTATTGAGAAAATTTCAAGGAAGTGAAACTGCATTACTCAAAGACCCGTGTGCCACGTGCCTTAAGGCTGTTTTCCATTAACCAGCTCCCATTGTATTCCAACATGTACTATGCCTTCATACAGCCTGCACAACCCCCAGGACAGTGTTACTGTACCACGTCCTATATAATTAAGGGAGATGACCAATATCATTGCACTGGGTTTCAGCATGCCTCAGGACCTTGTTAGGTTGGGGGTAGGGGGGGACACGGGGACATGTAGCTGTAAGGCAACAAAACTAAAGATAACATCTTGACCTCAGTTGTGTTTCGGCTCCAGACCCATGAAGACAGAAGACCCTACCAGCCATATCTCCTCCAAAACAAACAGGACAATGCATAACTGACATCAGGACCTGATGCAATGATCAACTGCCTCCTACCCTAGCCCCAAACAATTAGTAGAGTCCATGACTCCAATTCCCTTAGCTACCATGACTAATGATTTTCCCCCTATATAACATCCCCTAGAGGCCATTGGGAGCAAGATCTTGAGCACTAGCTCACCTGTGTATCCAGGCTTGACACCATTTCCTTAAATAATAAACCTTTACATTCTTTACTGCAAACCCCTCTTTGTGTCTCATTTGGCCTTTATGAGCACAGGAAAATGAACCCCCTTTAGTTGAGTAACAAAACTCAGATTACAGCAGACCCTCATGTAATCCACACATACCTGAAATGGGAGTCTTGCCCATGTTGAGAGTGAATACTTCCTTGGAAAGGCTGTTTCTGCTGTTAGGTATTTATTGAGTGTCATTGAGGTGTCTCAGAGAATTCTGATACACTGCTTCTGGCAGTCCAGAGAATCAAACCCTTTGTGTGAAATATCCCTGCGTGGTTTTATGTTGGATCAGGTATTATTATTATTATTATTATTATTATTATTATTATTATTATTTAATGCAGGAATTGCTTGCAATTTGGGGGAATTTTTGAGTCCCTGAAGCCATTCCACTCATAAATATGGCCTTGGGTGCCACTCTGTGTTACGATGACCTGAAGGTTATTGAGACCAAGTCATTTGTTCAAAGATGAACATTAATTTTGAATGAGAAGAAATAAAATTATTTTTAAGGGATTTAGAAAAAATAAATTGATAATTTGTAATTAAGAATGGAAAAAAAGAAATACTATCTCACTGGTAAGAAAATGCTAATTCACTTTCAATACAATGAACACTTTTGGTCATGCAAGATAATTTGAGTTCTTTAAAGTATTACTTTCTTTTATAGGTACCACATTTTGCTGTGTACAATGTGCACTTTTTTGTCCAAATTTGTGAAGGAAAAATAAGAATGCACATCATACATGGGTAGTACTAATTCTGTACTTAAATAAATATTTTTAATTCTTTTATTTATGCTTATGAGTTAAAAGTGTAACTCTAGAAATCAATAACGATATCCATATGCAAAATAATACCCTGGAATACAATAACCGGTTTTGTTGAACTTATGACAAACTTGCAACGTTGAAGAGTTCTTAGCCTTCTATGATGCATATGTATCATACATTTGTTACTGGTACATAAAATTTCTTGTACCTTGTATTTGTTCTTGTGTTTTATAATTATTTGTTACATAAAGTTTCTTGTACCATAATATGTTAAAAGTTAAACGTTAAAATTTCTTTATAATACAAAAAACAAGTACCTAAACAAGTAAACAAATAAAAATTTGAATTAAAAAATTAAAATGAAATATTTTTTCCCCTGAAAGTTTAGGCCAAAAACGTGGGTGTGCATTATACATGGGAGCACATTATACACAGCAAAATATGATAATTGTTATATAATCATTAAATATTGCTAAAAGTATTATTTTTTTTCTCCATTTACTTTATTTGTTCTCTTTTTATGTGCTGTACCAGAGAGTATAGTTTAAAAAAATGTATGGTGTTATGGGTATGTATTTAAGGATATATTTTCTCCATGTTTGATAAAAGTATTACTTTCTTATATGTCTATATGAAGGAAGAAGAGTATAGGGAAAGGATGTTTACATAACATAAATCATTATGATAGTATGATACATTTACAACAAAACGTGTTATTTGGTCTTTTACCAATCTTAATAAAATGGCAAGAAATTGACATGGGATTTTAGAAGATTCCTAAGAGAATGTGTCTTTCAAATGCCTCATTGTTAGTGAGAAAACTGAGGATTGATTTTCCAAAGTCACACATCTAATTAGTGGAAGATCCCCATTCTAGAATTCAGATTTCTTAAAACTCATTCAGGGTTCTCTGTTCTCATCGTATCTTTCTATTAGGATGTTTGTCAACCATTGTACTGTGGCAGTGGGCCCTAGACAAAGGCCTTCCCAGACCATGTGGTCACTAAGGATTTTGCATGGGCTTCAAAGACATTTCTGGACTGTATGGTCAGCGAGACTTCTGCGTTTAATATTTCCAGATTCCTACCTCACCCAGGAGCCAGTCAGGAACTGGCACAACAGCCATATGTTCTAATAATAAATCTTAGCTGCCAACCTAGAAACTTCAGGGTATATAGCCCCAAGTCCCACGCAGGTCGGGGCTCAGCCTCTGGATGTAAATCCACTGAACCAGTGCCAGCATTAATAAAACTTGCTTCCCACACCTTGGTGTCCTGTCTCCCTGTCTGGGTTCCCCGCAACATAATTGGGGGCTTCTCTGGGATATGGAGACAGTGATATTTCGCCTCCCTTGTCCCCAAGGCCCAGCTCCCCCAGATGAGGGGATGCGCTCTCTACTCAGCACCAGCAGACCCTTGTCCGTCAGTGGGGACGTCTCCCCTGCCGACCATGGGGGACCGACCTGGGAGCACAAAGGAACCCTGAGGGCTATGGGAACCAACTTCAGAGCGTCGCCCAACCAGACAGGTGAGGACCCGATTTCCTTGGCAGCCTGTCCATCAGCGGACAGAAGGGAAGCCTGATCACCTCCCAGAGTCACCTGAGCATCTCAGTTTCTGAGAGAAACCGTGACTCCCAGGAACAGGGAGGCAGGCGGAGAATGAATGTGTTTGAGTCTGTGTGAATGAGATGCAACCTGCCTGTGAAGCGAGTGTGGAGTCCCGATCCGCGGGTCCGTGGTGCACCTCACATGGCTTAGGGTGTTATTGCTAAATTGTCTCATATGGTTTAGTAATCTGAGTCGGGGGCTTGTACCAACCCACCAATTGTTAAGAGGCACCTGAAATATCCCCGCTAAGGGAACGGCCAGAAATGGACAAAGCAAATCTCAATGTGTGTTGTGCCGATTTCGGGTGGTTGCCATGGGTGGGCGACAAAGTACTCAGACTCCGTTAAGATGTATGTTAAAAAATTTTAAGAAGGAGTTCTCAGGGGATTATGGCATTGAGATGACCCCCCAAAAGCTCCGTACCTTCTGTGAGATTGATTGGCTGTCATTTGGTGTCAAATGGCCAGCAGAGGGATGCTTAGACAGAGACCTCATTAGGAAAGTCTACCTTGTTGTTACTAGCAGCCCTGGTCACCCCGATCAGTTCCCTTACATCAACTCATGGGAAGCTATTTCATGTACTGACCCCCTTGGTTGAAGTCCTTTTTGGAAAACCACAGCAGAATTCTTTTGGCATGAGCTATAATCCCCTCATGGAAGCTGTCTAAGGAAAAAACAGAAGGACAAAAGCCCATCGTGTCTTCAGACCTGGAGAAAACCCCACCTCCCTATTTGCCTATTTACCCACCGCTTCCGTGAACTTCCAAGATGCTAGCCCAGCCCCCAGCACTGCCCTCGCAGGCTCCACCTCCTCCGCCCACCATGCCCTTCCGGGAGTTTTTGGTTACTAGCCTCCACCTCCAGTCCTGACCCCATATGAGCCCACAGATAAGCGGCTGTAGACAAAGCACCATGAGACTGGTGCTCTCCAGCTCCCCGTATGGGAAACCAGAGGCCCATCTACTATAATCAGGAAGGCCAGATTCAGGGATGCCAACACATATTTGTGTACCAGCCCTTCTCAACCACTGATCTCTTAAATTGGAAAAATCATACCCCATCATATACAGAAAAGCCGCAAACTTTGACTGACTTCCTTCAGTCAATCATTCAAACTCATCGGCCCACCTGGGTTGATTGTCACCAGCTCCTCCTAACCCTCTTTAACACTGAGGAACGCCAGCAAGCCAACCAGGGAGCTATAAAATGACTAGAGGAACATGCCCCACCTGGGATCTTAAACATTCAAGTGTATGCCCAGAACCGTTTCCCTGAGGAGGACCCCCCGTGGGACCCCAATAACGATCAGGACTTCCAGATGCTGGGATGGTATCAAGAAGCCCTTATAGGAGGCCTAACGGATGGTAGCAAAAAAAGCATCAATATGAACAAGATCTCAGAAGTCCTCCAGGGGCCAGACAAGAGCCCAAGCCAATTTTATGAAAGACTCTTTCATAAACTGTAGAGACATTTCGTCTCTACACTCCCTTTGATCCCGAGACTGTCGAGAATCGGTGGATGGTCAATGCTTCTTTTGTCAGGCAGCCCCAGGGCGACATCCAGAGGAAACTTCAGAAACTGGATGGACTTGCTGGCGTGAATATCAGCCAGCTCCTCAAAGTGGCGACCAAAGTCTATGTCAACTGTGACCAGGAGGCTTGTCGAGAGGCGGATCGGAAGATGAAGAAAAAGGTGGACTTGCTGGCTGCTGTGCTTGTCAAAAGGGCTGGGACCCCAGAACAAATTGCCATCCCAAACCTAGGACTACCCCAGCGAGGGCGACATCAAGGGGGGCCGTACCCCGGGAGGCCAAGGCTGGGACACTACCAATGTGCTTACTGCCACCAACATGGCCACTGGAAAAATGAATGTCCTCAGCTGTTGGGGAGGATGCCAACATGTCCAAATCCCTGAAAGCGGGATCGAGTCACTCACAGCCATCACCAGCCAACAGATGCCAGGCCCTTCTGGAGATGACTTCATCAGACTTGCTGGCATGGAAAAATACAGGGAAGAGTAGGCCAGATTGGGCTCCATCCAGCTAGGCCTCAGGAGCCTACGGTCCGAATGTTAATTGGGGGCCAACCCATTGACTTTATGGTTGACACAGGTGCTGAACATTTTGTTGTGATACAGCCCATAAGCCCTTTCTCCCAAAAGCAGGTCACCATCATGGGTACCACGGGAGGAGGAGTCAATCGGCCCTTTTTACAGCCTCGACAATGCACCCTTGGAGGCCGAGAAATTACTCATCAGTTCCTCTACCTGCCAGACTGCCCTGTAGCATTATTGGGGAGATATCTACTAGGAAAGCTCCAGGCTCAAATCACCTTTAACCACAGTGGCAATGCTGAGCTAACATTAGGCAAATCAGGGGCTAAGGTTATGTCCCTCACCATACATCGGGAGGAAGAATGGCGACTCTTTGGTCTTGTAGAAGAGGTCCAAGAGGTACCTGAACTCCTGTTCTCAATACCAGGAGTTTGGGCGGAAGACAACCCACCAGGCCTGGCACGACATGTGGCCCCAGTTGTTGTAGAGCTTAAACCTGGGGCAGAACCAGTGCGCCACAAGCAATCTTACATTCCCCACAATTCATGAGTTGGCATCCAAAAACATTTGGACAGACTCCTAAAATATGGGATTCTTCATCCTTGTCAGTCACCTTGGAATACACCTCCGCTTCCAGTCCAAAAGCCAGGAACTGAGGACTACTGTCCAGTGCAGGACCTGAGAGCAGTAAACCAAGCAATGGTTACTTTACACCCAGTTGTCCCCAATCCATATACTCTTCTGGGCCTCATCCTAGCTTAAGCAACCATCTCACCTGCCTGGACCTCAAGGACATCTTCTTCTGTATTCGTGTGGCCCCACAGAGCCAGCCACTCTTCGCCTTCCAGTGGGAAAACCCTGAAAATGGGGATGAAGGCTAGCTAACATGGACAAGGCTACCACAGGACTTCAAGAACTCCCCAACCATTTTCGGGGCGACCTTTGCTTCAGATCTAAAGCCCTTTCCAGGCAGCCAAACTGGTTGTGTACCGCTCCAATATGTAGACGACCTCTTACTAGCCGGGAAGAGCTATGATGACTGCATGTAGGGTACATATCATGTCTTTAAACTTTTGTGGGAAGCAGGCTGTTGCCTGATAGCTGAATTCCATAAACACATCCCCCTGCATTTAGCCTCTAATCCCATTAGCTATAAGAGAAAAGCCTAGGTATGACCCGGAGGCAGTAATCTCTCTGAGGGAGTGCCTCAGTATGACTGGAGGCCAATAAGACTCCCTCTGGGGAATGTCTCAAGGTGTATTGGGACCTGTTGGAATGCTAACAGTTAATCTCCTCTGGGAGGACACAGTAACAAGGTGTCCTGGGGCTATGTGGTGGATATGTGAAGGCATAGCATATGCTGGAACATAATGGATATGTTAATGGAAAAGGCTTTGAGGCACAGACCTCAAACGGATGCTAATTTGATTGACAGCAGTTTTACTTCTTTGAAAGTTCTCAATAAAAACCAAGTGTCGACCGATTCGGTGGCTCAGTCTAACTCTCTGAAGGCTGAGTCCCTTGGTCTCGCACTTAAATCTTACTTCTGTCTCTGTCTCTTTATTCAATCTGCGTCGCCCCTCTCGTGTCCCATTTGCCCTTGCCACGCAGGATGTGACAGCAGACTAAAGGTCTTAAAGAAAAAGGCTCAGATATGCCAAGACAGGGTCAAATACCTTGATTTCCACCTGTCACAAGGACAATGCCTGTTCGGCCCAGAAAGGAAACAGGCGGTATGTCCCATTCCTGTCCCCACTACTTGGAAACAGGTTCGCGAATTCTTAGGGGCGGCAGGTTTCTGTAGGATCTGGATCCCTAACTTCTCTATTATAGCCAACCCCTTTATGAAGCCACAAAGGGGGGTGAACGTGAACATTTTCTATGGGAGTCTCCACAACAGAAAGCTTTTAATGAGCTTAAACAGGCTCTCATTCATGCCCCTGGCCTAGGACTCCCGGACATCACCAAGCCTTTCTTCCTCTATGTACATGAATGCACAGGAATGGCAGTAGGGGTCCTTACCAAACTGCTAGGGGATTGGCACCAGCCTGTAGCCTACCTCTAAAAACAACTTGACTCAGTGGCATTAGGATGGCCCCCTTGCCTGAGGGCACTCGCAGTAATGGTCCTCCTCGTGTCTGAGGCTGACAAGCTGACCCTGGGTCAGGAATTAACTGTCCAGGCTCCACACTCAGTTCGAGCCCTGTTAGATCATAAGAGACTCTATTGGCTTACCAACTCCCAGATTGCCAAGTACCAAGGGTTATTGTGTGAAAACCCACAAGTCTGCCTTGAGGTGGTACGGACCTTAAACCCAGCCACTTTACTGCCTGTAGGGACTGAGCCCCCAGACCATGACTGAATTGAAGTCATGGACGAAAGTGTTCTCCAGTAGGTCGGACCTGACTGACCAACCTTTTACGGACCCCAATGTAGAATGCTACATTTATGGTAGCAGCTATGTCCAGGGAAATAGGCGGTTGGCTGGATACGCTGCAGTAACTCTACACACCATCACTGAAGTGAAACCTCCCACAGGTGACCTCGGCACAAAAGGCAGAGCTCGTTGCCCTGACTCGGGCCCTTCAGCTAGCAGCTGGGGTAAGAGCCAGTATTTATACCGACTCTAAGTATGCCTTCACTACCCTCCATGTTCATGGGGCTTTATACAAAGAAAAGGGATTAATCAATTCAGGAGGGAAGGAAATTAAATATGGACAAGAGGTTCTAGATCTCCTAGAAGCAGTATGGGCACCAAAAAGGGTGGCAGTCATACACTGCAGGGTCCACCAAAAGGGCGACATCATCGCAGCCTGGGGAAATCGCAAGGCGGACCAAGCAGCCAAGTTAGCTGCTGCCAAAGAAACCCTCGAAACTTCAACATTAACAGCCTTCCTCTTTCCCAGCCCTTAGTCGAATGGGATCCCAAATATTCCCAACAAGAAAAGGCCTGGTTCAAGACTGAAGGAGGAAGCCATCTTCGTAACGGATGGTGGAAATTTAGAGATGGCCGCATTATCATACCAGAAACCCTAGCCCCGGCTTTTGTCAAACAGTTTCACCAATGAACCCACTTTGGTCGGAATGCCCTAGAATCGACCCTCAATCGGTACTTCTACATACCCCAACTCTCCAGTATCTCACAAATAGTCTGTGAACAATGCCTTGCTTGTGCTCACAACAACCCATGTCAAGGACCGGTCCTACCCCCAGGAGTCCAACATACTGGTGGTGCCCTATTTGAAGATCTCACAGTAGATTTCACTGAGATGCCATGCTCCAGGGGTCTTAAATATCTCTTAATATTTGTATGCACCTACTTGGGGTGGGTGGAAGCCTTCCCCACCTGGACAGAAAAGGTACGGGAAGTCACCCAGCTATTGCTACAGGAAATAATCCCTCACTTTGGGCTGCCACTCTCAATATGCTCTGACAATGGTCCCACCTTTATAGCCGAAGTAATCCAGCTCTTAGCCAAGCTCCTCTGCATCACTTGGAAGCTACATAGCACCCACTGCCCACAGAGCTCAGAACAAGTAGAACGCATGAATCAGACCCTCAAGTCCCACCTTAAGAAACTGTGCCAAGAGACACACCTCCACTGGGACAAGGCCCTTCCAATAGCGCTCCTGAGGATACGCTCAGCTCCTACCAAGAAGACGGGCCTTTCCCCTTATGAGGTCATATATGGAAGGCCACCTCCACTCATTAGAGGCCTCCGAGGGGACCTTAAAGAAATAGGAGACATAACCTTAAGACAACAGCTTGAGGTGTTAGAATCTACCTTAGAGAACCTCAGCCAATGGGTACAGAAGAAGCTCCCCATTAGCTTAACAACTGAAATTCATCCCTTTAAGCCTGGAGATTCAGTTTGGATTAAGGAATGGAACCTCCAGCTCTTAAAACCCTTGTGGAGGGGCCCCTTTACTGTCATTTTGTCTATCCCCATGGCAGTTAAGGTTGCAGAGATCACTCCATGGATACACCACAGTAGATTGAAACCTGCAGCTGCTAGCTGGAATTGCACCTCTGTCCCCTCAAGATCACTCTCCAGAGGAAGATGTTCAGCGATGTTACCGGTCCTTAGGAGGAGATCACCAGTCCCGCTTTGGTCACACCAGAAGCTGACCAATCTACGCACAGCTGAAGTTGAGGAATTCTTCCTTGCAAGATGCTTATCCCAAGGACTCTAATCCTTACCCTCACCCTTTTTTTCCTAGTCAGGAATGGTATCACTACCTCATGCCTAAATCATGCTTTCAGTCCTTTCAGCTGGGAACAATATCTCAGGTAACATTTGTCTCCTACACATACATGCTGGCCCAGTGTTATCAGAGTAAAACTCCTCAGGCCTGTACCTATGCAGACAAATCCTACTGTTCTTGCCTCATTCCTCGACGATCAATAGCTGGCTACAATTGCCCAGGAGTTAAAAGTGCTAATCAGGTCGTCTGTTGGACCAGCCAAACCCACATCAGATACTCTGATGGGGGAGGCGTCCAAGATTAGGTCCGAAAGGAGGCAGTACAGGAGATGGTTAAATGGCTTATCAACCAGACCTCCACAAAACCATCCTCCCATCGGCAGATCTCAGGGCCCCAACTATACGGAAAACTCAAGGTTAAATTGGGTAAAACCTTGAGTTTCCCAACTCTGGGAAAAAACCTCTTTACTGACCTCACCGAATGCATAGCCCAGGAACTTAAAGTCACAGGGTGCTGGGTATGTGGAGGAGCACTCATGAGTGAAGACTGGTCATGGAAGGGAACTAGCCTAACTGTCCTTGACCTCCTCCAATGGAACCGCACCACAATCTGGCCTTCACAGAAACGGCCCCTAGGGTGGCTTCTCTCCTCTGAAGTAATCAGACAAGAATGTCTCAGCCGGACAGGCATGCCCTACATCCAATGGGTAGGAGACACCCCATGCAGGAGAGTCCAGAACCTAACTGGCTTGTCTCTCAGCTGGTGGCCAAAAGCCCCGACCTGGTATTGGAGCCCTATTCTCAATTCTACCTCATGTTCCCTCTTAGATACTAGCTCCTCCATTGCCAACTGCACCTTTCCTAATGGCACCGACAACCCCTTCCATGCACTCCCAGCCATTAGTACTATATGGGATAAATTAAACTCCACCCTGAGCACCCACTGGGTGGAATCCGATGGCTTATTCTGGATCTGTGGCAAACGAGCATACTCCCATCTCCCCTCCAACTGGACCGGGAACTGTACACTTGATGTAATCCAGCCTGGTTTCTTCCTCTTTCTTAACCAAACTGGCCAAGAGCTAGGTGTCCCCTTATACCAGCATTTGCATATAAAGCCCAAAGGTTCCTCGATATGGGGAGGCATCAAACCTGGGGGGAAGATGAATGATCTCCCCAGCGAATCATCCAATATTATGGCCCAGCTACTTGGGCTCAAGATGGGAATTGGGGATACCGTACCCCCATTTACATGCTCAACCATATTATCAGATTACAGGCTGTTCTAGAAATAATTACCAGTGAAACTGCAACAGCTTTAGAGCTCCTCTCTATCCAACAGACCCAGATGCAGGCCGCTATTTATCAAAACCGCCTGAGCACGGGACTACTTACTAGCTGAAGAAGATGGCATGTGTGGCAAATTCAATGAGTCGGACTGTTGTCTACAGATTGACGACACTGGCAAAGCTGCCTCCACTATTGTCACGAATATAAGGAAGCTTGCCCATGTCCCAGTTCAAAAATGGTCAGAATGGGACCCTGAGAGCCTATTTGGAGGATGGTTCTCCACCCTCGGGGAATTTAAAGCATTAATTGGAATCATCTTCCTGCTCCTTGGGACATACCTCCTTTTACCCTGCATTCTCCCCCTTGTCATTCACTCTACCTCTTCCCTCATAGAGACCATTGTAGAACATAAGACTGCCGCTAAGGTCCTCATGTTATGGAAGTACCAGCCCCTAGGCCAGTAGCCTGTCGAAGGAGATAATGCTCTCTAACCCACATATGGGTTCGAGCATCAAAGTGGGGAATGTGGCAGTGGGCCCAAGGCAAAGGCCTTCCCAGACCACGTGGTCACTAAGGATTTTGCGTGGGCTTCAGACAAAGACATTCCTGGACTGTATGGTCAGCGAGACTTCTGCGTTTAATATTTCCAGATTCCTACCTCACCCAGGAGCCAGTCAGGAACTGGCACAATGGCCACATGTTCTAATAATAAATCTTAGCTGCCAACCTAGAAACTTCAGGGTATATAGCCCCGAGTCCCACCCGGGTTGGGGCTCAGCCTCTGGATGTAAATCTGCTGAACCAGTGCTGGCATTAATAAAAGTTGCTTCCCACGTCTTGATGTCCTGTCTCTCTGTCTGGGTTACCCGCAACAGTACCATGGCACACTGGTATCCTAGAGCTTTCACAGGATTATTGCCTAGTTTAGATAATACATCAATGGATTTCATGGCTCTAGTCAGAAAGATACTCTTAAGTAATGTCTGTCAGGCAGACTTTGAGCTGAGTTTGTTGAGGGAAATAACATGGAGTAGGTATTACTTGCTCTGAGTATGTAGCATTGCTTCTGACTGACACCAAGGAAAGCTTGTGTGTTAGTTGGGACAAGCTGGGATGAAGCAGAAATGAGTTTTACTCAAGCAGTGGCACAGCACTGAAGTGTGACAGCATTAAAATTGTTGTTGATTTGTATGATGTTGTTGTGAGTTGTTTGAGCCTTTCAATGTGCCATCAGAAACCCAGGTATTTGAAAATGTGATGAGAAGACAAGAATACAGAGAACTATTGAGTGAATTGTTGTAATACAATGACCACCCAGGCACCTTCCAACTCTGATGTCCATGAGTCTATGATCCTTAGGTGTGGTGGTATGGGCTATGGGGTAATATAAATGAAAAAAAATAATAGTTACAATGATTTATTTAACTTGTTCTCTAATTCACTCAATATATTGAAAAACAAAGCTTTATGTACTGTGCATATAATTTTTGGTGGACACTATCAGTGATAGTTAATACTTCCTCACACTATCCCAATGAACTGGGTTTGGATTGTTGCTTCTTTTTGTAATGAATAAGTTGAGGCCCACAGAATTTAGTGACTTCAGAAATGGTGGAACTTCATAGTAGATTCCACCTCCAGACTGGCTTTCAAAGGTTTTACCCACTGTCATTTTATACTCATTCTTGATAGTTTCAGGAGAGAATGTTTGATACGCTCTCTCCTATTCTCTTTGAGTGTGACACTCCCTGATTTCAGATTCCTTTAGGTACAAGCTACAAATTGAAATCTATGTTGAATTAGCAAGAATGCATTGTGTATATTTTTAATTTATCCCCCCAAGAAACAGTGTGGAAACTTTGCACTTCCCTAAATTGAAAGACCCATAGGTGCTCTTTTACTGTCTTGATAGCAACAGTGATGAAACCAAACCCAAGAAAACATTGATAAAGGGCTCAACTGCCCTGGTGGGGCTACTCTTAAGGGAGGCTTCAAAACTTGAAAACCTCAAGTGAAATAGATGATCTCAGATCCCAAATGCTGCTCTCAGGATACTCATAGCTGCCTGTGAGCTCAGCTCAATGAAGCTGAGGAAGAGTTCTCAGGGGGTCTGATGAAAAAGGGGTGCAGGAGAGGAAACCTGATAGGGGCAAACCTTAAACTTATTCAGGTGCTAGAGCAACTCTGGGTGGGAGAGGGAGTCAGGTAAAATAGATATTTCTGTAGCATGATACAAACGTTTCCGTAGACCCTCACCATCTCCAAATCACTCCTTGCTTTCTTGAAACGCCCTCCCATTATTGGAGCTATTCCTCTTGGACTCAGCCTTTGTGTCACCAGAATGGAGGGAGATGGTGGTAGAAGTGCAGGGAAACTGACTCTTTCCAAGTGTCTTTTGTATACAAATGGTGTGAATATGTTTCTTTGCAGTTAACAGCATCTAGGACATACAATTGCCTGGGGGTGGGGTAGGGTAGAGCGAGGTGTGGGCCATGAGTCCTGCACATGCCTTGTATAGGAATAAAGGAGAGTATTTCTAAGTGAGGGTGGCAGAAGCCAATGTTAACTATTTTATAGTTGGGTCTGGACCACCATAAAGCAACAAATGTAAAATGGATATTGTAAGGGTGAAATTCAGGGAATCAATAATGTAATTAGACCTAGCTCATTTGCAGTTTGACTCACTGCATAGCTCGCTATCCAGCTACCTATAGACTTAGCTAGTTTGCAGTTTGATCTATGTTGATATTCAGCTGTTTTCTCTTTGTTTCTACCCTCACTGATTAACTTAAGAACTCTGTTTTGTTCCCTTTCTCAAGGCTACCCATACCTCATTCATCTATGTAATTAACAAAATCCTAACCTAAAAAGAGCAATTTCTTAATCCTCAGGTGCCCAGACTCCAGAATCCAATTTGCAGCTCCCTTGCAGTCTGAGTCTGCAGTTCTGAGATAATATCTTAAGACAGACCAGACCCCAGGAAGTGATGTCAGCCCTCAGACCTGCCTGACCAGCTACTCCTTCCTGTATAAGAAAAAGCTAACCTGAAGTTAGGTGTAGTTGTCTACTCTGAGACTCTGCCCCTGGCAGCCCCCATATCTCCCTCCGCCTGGGGCAGCTGTGTTATCTAGACACTGCCACTGGCTTCCTAACTTTAATAAATCTTTCCTTGCTCTCTTACTTTTCTAAGTCTTGCAAATTCTTTAACATTCTGAAAATGACGAGGGGTTTTCTATGTCAGTATATAAAGTGAAAATGTTGTACTGCATATATATGGAAGAAAATGAGGGAGTTCATGTAACACTTACCATGTTTGGGAAGAAGATAAAGAAAAGTTATAGGGGAGGAAACTGAAAAAAAAAGAAAAACTTTAAAAAGCATACTCTGCCTATGTAGTCATTTGCCCTTTCTCATTCTGAATGTCTCATCTATATATTTTTTCTGTTCTGATGGGCCCATCTTTGAGCACCCTAGACCCTCCAATTTAACTTACTGGGTTGGATTTCTTCAGGTAAAATACTTTAAAGTTTGGGGTTTCCTCCTTTTTGTCTTTGGAAGTCCCGGCTATTGAGAGTAATACCAAAACCCTGGCTTGAATATTTATGATCTTGCATATTCCTGCATATGCAGGCTCAGGGTCTTGTCCTGTAGGGCAGTAAACCCAGAGTGAGTAAGTGTCACACAGCGAGGCTGTGTTAGGTTCAGATGTTTATTCAGATTCCAAATTTGGAGGTGATGAATTCACTGAGGCAGGATGTGTGAAGTGTTGTGTTGGGATGGCCTGACCTAAAGAGGGTTAACCAGCAGCTCTTGCTAAGATGAATGTCACTCCTCAGTAGCAATCATGTTAAAGACTTATTGAAGGAACAATGGGCTCATTATAACTGAGTCCTAGTGAAGCACTCCTGAGAAAGTCTTGTTTGCCAACACATTGAATTTATTCTGTCTAAGAGGCTCTTCACTAATTAACTAAGTGAATTTGAAAAAGTGCATCCACTTTTCCTCATTTGGAAAATAAGACTCTTGGCAGAGTTGCTTCCTAAGGTAACTTTTGGCTGTAACATTAAGTTGTTCTAAGAGATCCTAGTAATTTCATGGGAAATATTTCCCTCAGCCCTAGCAGGCAGTGCCTGAAAAGAAGAAAATTGAATGGATCTGTTTTTTAGTTTTAGCTCTTGAACAACCTGCCAACCTTAAATAAAAGTCAAACTAACGCTGCCTGAGTGGGGGTAAAAAAAGTCAAATTAGACTTGTCATAGAATGTTTATATTTTAGCTAAAGTAGTAGTATTAAATTCAGACCAGAACAAAATTTTTTTAACTTTATTGGGGAATAGTGTGTTTTTACTGGGACTTATCAGCTCCAAGTCCAGTGGCTCTTTTCAATCTAGTTGCAGGGGGCGCAGCCCGCCATCCCATGAGGGAGTAGACCTGGCAACCTTGTTGTTAACAGCATGCACTTTAACCAACTGAGCCACCTGGCCACCCCAGAACAATTCTTAATCCAACAAAGTTATTAGCATAAAGTTGTATGTACATTTATAAAGCATCTTCTACCTATGTAGTCATTTGTCGTTTCTCATCCTCAATGTTGCTAATTTCTATTTTCTCTCACTTCACATGAACCTTAGACCCTCCAGTTTGACTTAATTGGACTGGGTTTCTTTGGCTGAGTTTGGTGCTGATGCACGTTGCTTTGGATATTTATCATGCCACTTCTCTCTGCCATTTGGCTTACTGGTTAGAAGTCAGTTTTTTAAACACTAATTAGAAATAATTTCCCTAGTTTTAATCCCATTTAAGGACAATGTCAGTATCCTATTAAAAGGAAAGAGATGAAATGGTGTAAGGGTGAAATTCAGTAAATCAACAACGTAATTAGACTTGGCTAGTTTGCAGTTTGGCTCACCACATAGCTCGCTATCTAGCCACCTGTAATTAAATCTAGCTAGTTTGCAGTTTGATCCACTCTGATATTCAACTAGTTCCTCTTTGTTTCTCCTCTCAGTGATTAAATGAAGAACTCTGTTTTGTTGCCTTTCTCAAGGCTACACATATCTTGTTAATCCATTTAATCAACAAAATCCTAACATGGAAAGGGCAATTTCTTGATCCTCAGGTGCCCAGACACTGGAATACACATAAAGTCCCAGGCCATGGTGACTGTGTCTGAGTCAGAGTTCAGAGTCTGGAGATAACATCATCTTAAAACAGACCAGATTCCAGGAAGGATGTCAGCTCTTGGACCTGCCTGACCAACTCCTCCTTTGCTTTGTTCTTCTTGTGTACCTATAAAACCTTCTGGTCTAGGAGCATGGAGGTGGCCTTGTTGATGAAAAATATCCAGCCTAGGAGAAAACTTATAAGAGTTTATTTGAGCCCAACTGTCGACGATTGCTGGGAAGCAAAAATCTCAATGGATTGAGAAAATGCTCCGCAAAATGGCAGTTTGCAATTTATTTTATACATAAAATCAAAGGAGGAAGGTTACATGAAATCCATTAGTGATAGATTAAGGGGGTGGGAGAAAGCAAGGTGGGGAAATCTTTGGGATTGGATAAAAGTGCATTGGAGACACAGGTACTCCTCCCAAACAGGTGGGTGCAGGATAGCTAACAGTTCACTCTTTTCAGTACATACAGATGGTAATCAGGAGACAAGCATGATAATGAGGAATTTTGCAGTTTCCAGCCCTGGTCCAAAAAAAGGATTAAAGATGTTATCTTAGGTACAAAAAGACAAAGAACAGGCCCACTGAAAAGGCACAGATTAATTTAATGAGGAAGTTCCAGATGTGACTTCCCACCATGGCCCACTTAGTTAAAAATTTGTGTGTGTGTGTGTGTTCATGCCATCTTAGTTTTACGCTTCTAAGCTTGTGAGGTTTAACCTGTGGCCCCTTTTCGGTCCACAGCCTTTAGACAGGAGTCCGCCATCCTCCCAGAATGCCAGCATTCTGAATAAACCTGCTTTTCTTTCCATCAAACACGTCTCTCGATTTTTAACATTTGCAAGTGGCAGGCTGTCAGACTTTAGCACGGTATCAATGGGAGGAGCATTGTTGTAAGGTCTCAGGAAGTGGACACTTTCACTCTAACAGAGGCCTGGTGGGAATCCTGATAAATACTTTTGTGTGGAAAAACACTCAGCGTTCATAGTGTTGTTGAGAAAATTCTGCCTGCTACCCCAGTGGAACCAAGAATGGAGAATCCAAAGCAGTAGTGAATCTGTGGGCCTGGCTGCCACTGTAGGAGGTCCAGGTTTGGCACTAGGCAGAAATGCATTTGAGTCCCTGCTTTGCTACCTCCTGGTTGTGTGACCTCAGCAAGTCATTTGATTTTTGTGATCTTTAGTTTCTTCCTTTGTAAAATGGGGTTTAATGATCTAATATTAATTCTGATGTGTGGGGTACATTGTCACACCACCAAGCAAGCAATTCTTTGACACCAGCTGGGCACCCTACATAAAGTCAATTCTGATATATCTACCTGGAAATAGCATCAAATCTCACAGGTTAAGGGCTGAGTACCACAAGAGTGCCCCCTTCAGGTAACAATTGCAAGTAAAGGTTGTCACCTGTGTTTCTGACCCACTAGCTTTATTTATTTATTTATTATTTTTTTTTAATTTATTTTTTTTATTGTTAGTTTCAGGTGTACAGAACAATACAATAGTTACCCTTTTCACCCTCACCAGGTAACAACCCCCCTCCCCGCACCTATTGCCCTCCCACCCCCGATATCATGCTTATCTATTACAATTCCATTGAATCCGTTCCCGCTCTCTACTCCATG